>NW_015505304.1:1545306-1563106 GCF_001515645.1 Sinocyclocheilus grahami
ATCAGAGCACACCTCGCTTTTCAGACGATGAGCTTTGTAAAAATCGATGCGTTTCAGAAAGGCGGGGCATAGAGGAGAAACAATAATGTACAGTATGTGGAAAATAATGTGTTTTTAACCTTAAACCGCATAAACACATTTCATTACACCAAATGCACAAAATAATGTTCTTTTTAACAACATCATATGACCCCTTTAAGTGTGAGCTCTGTGAATAACGACAGCTACGCAGCTCTTCCTTCACTTCACTCTTGGCCTATACGACACTTCAGATCTGCTGTCAGAGATGTAGATTACGTCTGCACAGCATAAAATCAGCCCCACTGTCCACACTGTTCCCTCACTGCACGTCTGAGAACATCAAACTCACTCAGACACTGCTTCAGAGTACTCCTGCAAGATTTGCTAACATTGACCTTCCGCTCATGAGGGAGATTTGCAGTTCTGAGCGTTTAACCCTTGTCATCAATACTAAAAGTAGATTTTAATAATAAGCATTACTTAACCATTTATGATAGACGGATAGATCTTCTAAGCACTTTTACTTAAAAGGCATTTAGTTTTAGTGATGTTCCTTAATGTAGCAGCAGCGACATCTGCTGGTTTACGTACGTTACGAACAAATTTCTTCCTGTGAAATATTTTGCTTAAAAAGTATGATTGTGCTAAATTTCTTTAAAATAAATATAGTTCCAAACATAGGTTCGGGAGGAGCCTGATCATTCATCGCTACGAGCATACACTACCAGTCAAATGTTTTTGAAGAGTAAGGTTTTGAATGTTTTTATAAAGAAGTCTCTTCTGCTCACCAACCCCGCATTTATTTGATCCAAAGTACAGCAACATTTTGAAATATTTTTACTATTTTAAATAACTGTTTTCTATTTGAATATATTTTAAAATGTAATTTATTCCTGTGTTTTCAAAGCTGAATTTTTATCATCATTAGAATGCTTCATAAATCATTCTGATTTGGTGCTCAAAAAACATGATTATTATGTTGAAAACAGCGGAGTAGATTTTTTTCAGGTTTCTTTGATGAATAGAAAGTTCAGAAGAACGGCATTTAGGCTAACCTTATAAATGTCTTTATCATCACTTTTGATCATTTTAAAGCATCCTTGCCAAATAAAAGTATTAATTACAGGAATAAATTTTATTTTAAAATATATTCAAATAGAAACGTTTTTTTTTAAATAGTAAAAATATATGGTAGTGTATATAAGCAGCAGGCATTGCACCGCCCCAGTGACAATTCTTCCGGCAATTTTATGGCATTAACACATTTCAGTTAACCATTTTTATATTGTATCTTAATACAAATGAATTTTGTTCAGAACATTTACCTTATCTATAAACAAAACAACAGTAAAGGGGTAATCTTTTGGAGATGTTCATAACATTCTCTTTAAACTATGCCAGTTAAGTCACAGTAAAAGTAATTGTTTATGAAGCCTCTGGATTAAAGGGCACGATATATGATTACTACGCATACAGTATTTGTTCAAAGATGTTTTATGTTGTGCTCAAACCTTCACCTAGAACGGGTTATATGCTAAAATAAAACAACTTAGATTCAGTTTGTAAAGAAATCACTTTAATTCTGTACATCACCAACACCAAAAAAAGAGACTGAATTTAGAAAACATGCTCATGAAGAATAAAATAAAAATAACAGGATAATAGGTACATCTCCAGAAAAACTGGAAAAATGTTAGTCTAGTCTCCATTTTCCATCGAGCTCTCCTGGGTATCATCACTTTCCATCTTCTCATCATCTAAAAAGAGAACCAAACACAAATTTAGACCACAAAACAGGAAGATGATTACAACCTAATCGTTGGTAAATGCAAAGCAGTTTAGAATCAGTATACATCTGGGTCGTCTAGCAGTTTAACTACTTACTCTCCAAAGTCTGCTGAAGTTCCTGAATGGTGGTGAGAAGGACGTGGAACTGTTTCTTACGAAGTTCCAACTGTGAACATGGTTTTAAAAAAAAAGATCTGAGTAAATATTTAAGCAAATGATGGTGTATTTCTACAAAACCATCAAGAAATTCCTCATTTCCCTTACCTTGTCCTCCACATTCTCTTTGATGTGTGAAAGCTGCTGAAGCTCTCTGTCTAAAGCCTCAAGCTGCCTGCAGAAATAAGATCACAAAAACACTTCAATAGCTGGTGGGTCTATATGCATCCCTGCCGTAGGGTGTCCCACTTGTCATTTTTTATAAAGGATATACAGACTACAGATTTAATACATAATGAACCAAGTAATAAATATAATACATGCTAATACAGATGTGATTTGACCTACACATGAATTTCAAACCTACTTTAAGGTCTCATGTCTGTCTGGATGTTGCTTGATAACTCTGGCCAAAGCATCATACTCTACAAATGAGAATTAGATTAGAGAACAGCAGAAATGAGTGATACAACCAAATAGAAAACAATAGAAAAGACAGAATGTCAGTTTTCTCCAAAGAAGCTGTACTGAACCTTGGCGGTTCTTTCTGATCCTTTTCGCTCTCTGGATTTCCTTTTTGCACTCTGCAATTTTTTCATGGGCTGAAGTTATACTTCTCTCTATATTGAAGAGAAGAAACAAGAATATTATGCTATGCAACTCAACAAATCTTAATGATACCCGACAAAGTCACACAGGCATTTCACCTGGAGGTCTTACCAATATCTGCATAGATTGCTTCATAATTCTCCATTTCTTTCAGGTTCATGTCATACACAAGCAGGGTTTTCCCCATGGAGAATTCACATTGAGCCAAAGATGTCAACATCCTCTGATACTGTGAGAACCTGCAGCAACAGAGACAATCAAGTCATTATACATAAGGCTATGGTAACTACTCAGTACAATAAGGTACATTAAAAGAAATTAGAGCGATCACAGATCATAATAGGAGTTTATTTACCCTTCCTCTGGTGAGAAATTGGAATGACACCATTTGGTAAAGCTCTTCATAAGCACGTTAATGCGCCTATCGTCTCCAGCTCCATCTCCATCGATAAGAAGACGCTTCCGAATAACCTCATCTATCACACACACACACACACACACACACACACACACACACACACACACACACACACACACACACACACACACACACACACACACACACACACACACACACACACACACAACAGTGCATCAGTTTTAGCATATCACATGGCTAACCAGCTATAATTCCACATATTGGTCTCATTTTAAGTGAGTTCTTTTAGCTACAAAAACGCATACACCCGGGCACCGTTGTAATAAATCACACTGATTTGCCACATAAAGATCAAACACTAAATATACACCAAAGCAAATAAATCCTTACCATCAGTGATGCTACCCATTCTCCAAAAGGCACACTGAACTATTCGAAAAAACTTTATTGACATGCGCGAGCACAGAGCATCAGAGCATCAGAGCCCCGCCTCTGTTGCGAAGCAAACGAGCCGAACGAACCCGCCGACCCCACAGCACGAATCACAGCAGTTTCCTAAACGGCAAGGTTTTGTTTTACCGTTATTCAAGTAATTTAGAAGTAGTGGGTAAATTGCTCATTCAGACGTTTAAACTATTGGTGTGATTTCCAGAAGTGCTGAATAGGTAGGCAGTTCAGTAGTTTTTGACAGTGGTGGAAAGTCCGACTCATTTCCGAGAATCGGTTCATTAGAACAGTTCGTTTTCAAGAACCGTTCAAAAGGACGACAACAATTCTTTTACGACATAACAACAACTTCAGATATGTGAAATAGGCTGTTCTCGGTTCAGAGTGGTTTAACTTATTCTCCGAAAGATCCAATTCAAAAGTTTCACGGACCGTTTCAGCCTAAACGGCCAGGTTTTTTTCTCATCAGCAAAGGCATTTCAAAATCGTGCGCAAATGACTCTTTCAAACGTTCGAAACTCTTATGACTTGCTATATAAGTCGAGTCGTTTTTGACAGTATGGTCGTAGGTCCGCGAATCGGTTCGTTCAAATCAGTTTACTTTAAAGAACCATTTCAAAAATAACGATTGATTCAGCACATAAAACAAAGTAATTTAGACCATCAATAAAATATTCACTTACATTTAGAAACTTGATTTTATTCATATCAGCTCAGTTGTTTATCGGTTCTTGGCTCAGTATTCGAAAGGTTCTCGTTCAACGTGTCGGTTGCATTGCGAGTCGAATCGGTTTAGTGAACCGGTTCAACTTATTCATTGAAGAGAGCCGACTCGTAAGATTCACAAATCGCTACCGCATACCCCTAAACGGCAAGGTTTTTTTTTGTCGTTGTGATATCGCCAAATTCATTTCAAAGTTGTGTCGGCTGCGTGTGGTTCTGATTAGTGTGTTTTTACTTCTCCATATGTATGCAAAAGAGTTATAGCGAAGTGCAGGAGCAGGCTGTGTTTCAAAACCCATTGAGCCGCCTACCTAGTCCTAGACTGCCTATTTGGGCACCGAGGGCGCGTCTGGGACGCTCGAAAAGCTGCTGCGAAAGCGTCCCGACAGCGCAAACGACTCGCAAAAACGCACAGGAGCGTTGCAAGTGCGCGAACGACGCCCAGAAATGCTTTCTAGACAGGCAGCGCTCTCGTTTTTGACACACCACCATACTGTCCAGTGACAGGCGTGCTCGGTGCATGCGTGCTGCTGGAGTCAGTCAGTGACGTTCTTGTCCCAGAATGCTGCCTGGTAAACAGACATGGAAGCACCTGGTGAAGACCTCCACAGTCACTGAGCACTGCACTCGCTCTTTGAACTGATCTTCATTTTCAACACGCCCTAAAGCCTGCGCCTTTGTTCTCGCTAGAGCTCAACCGGGACCTCTGAAGTCCAGGGCATTGGTAAGAGAACAATGATGACATCGAGATCAGCTGCTAATGTCTGTTCTGCCAGTTAGCCAGTTGCATGCTACAGCAGTGCCACCAATGGCTGGCTTCAGCTGCTCAGTTAGCGAGGAAGCTAAACCTGATGCCGTCCCCCCTCCCCCTCTTTATGTGTGTAACATTTTATTTTGGTGACCTAATACTCAAGTTTACTTTGTTCGATTCGCTCTATGACAAACCCGCTATGTTTAGTCCTTACGGAAAAGTTGTTGTGGGAGCCATTCTAATGACTGGTGGATCCTGCCATTATTGCTTTCACTTTCCCAAGTGCACTTGCTCATTTGAAGTTATCCAGTGGATGCAAACAAGTGGACAGGGCTAGAAATGAATGGAGCCTTAAGAATCATTTTAATGAGTAAACATTAGCATTGAACACTTGTAAAACTTCAAGGACATGGCATTTTACAAAAAGGTCTCATGGCTCTCAAAGTTGAAAATTAAACTTTATATAAAAAAAAGGGGAATCAATGAGGAGAGGGAAATTAGGGCTGTTTACTGAATCTGCCAACCTACTTTTAAACAGTTAGCTCCTAAACGTTTTAAATCAAATCTTATTTTATATGTATATATGGTTTTTATGTGATTTCATATATAATAAAATGAATCGTATGTAAAATGACAACAGTTTGACTATTTCTTCAAATTAAAATCTCATGTAGTACTTCAAAGTTATTGTAATAAACAAGCTTTGTACTCATGGCTTCAGCTGTGCATGCTAAATTTGGAATATTAATTGTTTTTAGTTTAACTCTATGCACCCCCTGTAAGGTGTTGACCAAGAGTGGATGTGTTTGTGCTGGAAACTGCAATTTTTTTATAGTTCTGTAGAATGGTAGACGCACCGAAGGGGAAATCTTTGCGACATCTCATCATAAGTCATAAATCAGACTCCATTTCTCTCATACAGACACTTGATGCGTAATGCATTCATCACTTTCCATTGACACAAACAACAGGCTGATAGTCATCCAATTAACATCAGAATGATGCTGTTTGTTTATATCTGTTATTTTCTCTGTGTGTTTTGAAATTACTCATCATGTCTATTATAATTTATTCAGATAGGTTGTCAATTTTCTAAATTGTCTATTATAATTTATTCAGATAGGTATTATCTGAATCAGATACTGACTTATTCTGAAAATACGTACCAGAACATTTTTTGATTTACATAAATGGATGAAGTCATGGAGTGCAAATTCTGCTTATTTTATGTTATTAAATAGGTAATGAATTTGATGTTGCACTGAGCAAATGCTAGAAAGTCAAAACATTTTCACTGGTTGCTTTATATCCCTGAGACGGATTATCAGGCTGTCAACTGAAGGGCTCTCAGATGGTTAGCCGGGGATAGTCGTTATTGGATTGGATTACTCTGTAGCGACGGGCTCCTCCATAAGTAGATCTTGAGCTAGTAAAAACTGTAGAGAAGAAAGCCACAGGCCTTAGGTCATAAAGGCTCCTCTGTCAAAAAACAAACTGCTAATTCCCTAAACTGTGGTTATTATACAATGAGTATTAAAATAATGCTGCTAACATGAATCTGCTCCTTCATCTGTTTCCTTTCTGCAGATTCCCTCACCAGCTTGGGTGGCAGTCTGGAATCACCATAGCTGATGAGGATCTACTGACTTGACCAGTTTTGTTCCAATTTTTACTTTTGACAAGGTATGAAGTAATATTATGTCAAAAATGAAATAATGAATATATCACTCTAGGTTTTATTTTATTGAACTTAAGGGCATATTTGATTAATTTCACAATTTCTAAACATATTCCTTTTTAACAACTCATCATTTTAGTCCATCACAGGTATTACTATGTTTTCAAAAGGAATAGTTCACCCACAAACTGAATGGACTCACCCTCAGGCCATCCAAATTTGTTTCTTTATCAGAACAGATTTGGAGTAATTTAGCTTTCCTTTGCAGCGAATGGGTGCCATCAGAACAAGAAACTTCAGTCAATCAATTAATGTCTTGTAAAGAAAAAAGCAGCGTGTTTGTAAGAAACAAATCCATAATTAAAACGTTTTAACTTTAAACTATTGCTTCTGGGCAAAATTCAGTACATATTTCATAATAACGCCTCCTCCAGTGGAAAAAGTCCACCCCCTGTTGTTCTGTCAGATAAAAAACAGAAACTTATTCATTTAAAACTGTTTTGGACGGTTTTTGCTTGTAAACAGTGCTGGGTCTGTACATATTTCTCTCCTGCTGACAACTTTTCACTTGAAAAACAATATTATGGATAGATGACTCATATTTTAGCTAGAAGCAACATTTAGTTAAAAACGTCTTAAAGGGTTAGTTCACCCAAAAATTAAAATTCTGTCATTAATTACTTACCCTCGTGTCGTTACAAACCCATAAGACCTTCATTCATCTTCGGAACACAAATTAAGATATTTTTAATTAAATCTGAGAGCTCTCTGACCCTCCATAGACAGCAAGGATACTACCACAATCAAGGCACAGAAACGTAGCAAGGACATTGGTAAAATAGTCCATGTGACGTCAGGGGTTCAACCGTAATTTTACGAAGCTACGAGAATACTTTTTGTGTGCAAAGAAAACAATAATAACATAATTTATTCAATAATTCTTCTCCCCAAGTTACCGTCTTCCGCCATTTTGGAGAGTACCACAGAACGTAATCAACGCAATCAGCATTGTTTACGTCCAGCAGAAAGCGCACGCATGCTTAACGTAAACCAACTGAATACGTTGAGTAATGACAGAATTTTCATTTTTGGGTGAGCTAACCCTTTAATGATGGATTTGTTTTTTGCAAACATGATGCATTTCACTTCACAAGCCATTAATTGATGAACTGGATTCATGTGGATTACTTGTGGTGTTTTTATCAGCTGTTTGAAAGCAGAGGATCAATTGGTGAGCAAGTGATGTAATGCAAAATTTCTTCTAATCTGTTCCATTAAAGCTGCAGTCCGTAACTTTTGGCACTCTAGAGGTTAATAAACAGAACTGCGTGCGTCTTGCGGAAGAACATTGTAGCCGGAGCTACTTCTCTCTATTTATGTCTATGACGAATCACGCAGTATACTGGGCTAATCCGCAGCGGCACCTACCCGAACCAGTCTAAATAGTTAGAATATAAACACTTATTATAGGTGTACCATAGTGATTCAGCACAAGCCAAAAACTGTTTGGAAAATGGATTCATGGTGTAATCGCTTAATATATAAATTTTGTAAATTTTGAAAACAAAAAAGTTACGGACTGCAGCTTTAAGCAAACAAAAATTTTGGCTTGCCTGAGGGTGAGTAAATTTTCAGCAAATTTTCATTTTTGGGTGAGCTATTCCTTTATTGGGCTATGGTAGTAAATTGTTTGTAGATTCATATTATAAAACAGTAGTCTAAAAACAGTTTAAGGACTAGAATACACTCAAGGAGGGAAAACGAAGTAAATCCTATTAATCAAAACATTTTTTGCAGTAGGTGTTCTGCATATCGTATAGACTGTGTTTAATATAAACACTTTAGGCAATGACTGCATACAGCACAAATTCGACTTGAAGCTATTTTGCATCCGATTCAAACCTGTTTGCCTCTATTATCTGTTCTTATTCTAGATGAATTGGCCCAGACATATTTGATCGAATATGAGACACATTCGTGCAAGTGGCGAAATGGCTAAGTATAGCCTAGAATTTATTTGCCATTGCCTGTGCTCCAAAATGTGATTCATAACATGTGGCTGATCAGAGTACATTAATTTTACAGCACGCAAAAGTGTGGCCATTTTTTGTTTATACTTAATAACATAGTCTTTAACTATACCTCTAACTTTATCAACCAGATGGTGTTTGTGAAAATTTGCAAAGTTTGGTAAAGAATTGCAACAATGCAGGTCAGACTGTTCTTTAGATAAATTACTCTGTTGAAAATCTATCAGATCTAGATATGCTTAATACCAGTGTGACAAAACAATGCTCAGTGCATCAAAAGATTGATCCATGGCTGTCATTAAAATAGCCTGCCAAATGCACTATTGTCTTAAAGGGGTCATATGATGCTATTTCAATGATCATTATTTGGTGTATTTGCTTGGTGTAACAGAATATGTTGACATGCTTTAATGATCAAAAAACACATTATTTTTCAAATACTGTACATTATTGTAGGTCCTCTATGCCCCACCTCTCTCAAACGCGTCGTTTTCAACAAAGCCCTCACTCTTGATTTTTGAAGTGAATAGATTTGTTTTGCTCCTTGACGTAACAAACTGCATGCATTAAAAAAAATGATTGAAAGTACTTTGTGTTTTATTTCTGGTCACAAATGTAACCAGCAGGATACTACAGAGTCTATTTATTCATCAGTTTGCTGAGTAAGATCCATCAGAACGTTGCAAACAATTATTATTTTATTTTACTATCAAACACTTCTTGTCAAAAGGGAACGATGATCCAAGAATAAAAGCGTATTTCTTTCAACTTTTACTTTGCTTTTTAATGTAACTGTGAATCAGCCAGAATGGGACTCTGGGTTTTCTTACTGGTCATGAGTGTGACCACTGTCATGTTTACATGTAGTGTTACCAAGTTTTAAATGGAAAAGTAATCTTAAAGGGATGGTTGACCCAAAAATTTACATTTTATTCACCCTCATGTTGTTCCAAACCTGTATGAATTTCTTTCTTCTGTTGAGCACAAAAGAAGATATTTTGAAGAATGTAACCAAACCATTGACTTACAGATTTTGGGTAAACTATCCCTTTAATGATGCAACAATAAAAATGATAATAGACCATTTAAATATAATCTAAATATTTAAGTATGTCTCAGATTTGGTAGTTGTATCTATATTAATTGTTTTAAGTGCTTCCTTTCAGGGGGATAAACTGAAATGAAACAGCTCTGGTCTTGTGACTTGCGTCATGCAAAAATGATCACATGAAATCAAGACAGTCTGCATTTTGATTTATAGCTGATAACTCACATGTGATAAATCACATAGACAATATATTTTAGCCCCCCCCCCCCCTCCACCACCACATATTGGTCAGAAATATTACTAGTGGGATTAAATAGGTTAGCATTTGTTGTAGATCCAACAAAGTCGTTCAAACTGCAGGCATCATGTTTTTCTCAGAAAAAGTAGCTTATTATCTAGTGGCCGGTTTTCTTTTTTTTGTCGACGTCGGTATTAGGAGAATGGGGAATTCCCAAGACAATTGATTCACATTTTTAATGGAAACCTATGAAGATATACGTTTTTTTAAATGCGTGACCGCATAATAAAGTAAACATTTCTCCCCACACGCAAGTGAAACCCAGATTTCCTCACTATTAAGCACATACGCCTCAGCGAAAGGAAGTTTGGAGGTCGTTCTTAAACTTTTATCACTGTAATCTGCTCTTAATGTACGTTTCGAGACGCGCCGCCTAGTGCAGCACGCATCAGGGGACCCAAAGACGACCGAATCGGGTATTCGGCTCATGTCATTCATTGAAGGAATCCGCTCGGCCACCTTAAGCGCTCACTGCTGTGTTGTTACATTGTAGCGGAAAGAATGTCGGAAAGGGCCGATGATGACGTCAGGGGGGAGCAGCAGCAGCAGCAGCGCAGAGCGGCCAGGCAGCTGAAGCAGCGGGGAGAAGCCTCCACAGCAATGGCGACTGTTGCGGAGCGCAGATCCCTGCCTAGTCCTGAAATAATGCTGGGACAGCCTTGGAGCAGCTGGGTCGATGCTGTGAAACTCTACGGGAGCGACGGTGAGTTGATCGGCCGCCGTCGGCCATTGCGTTTCAGCTGGCAGCCGCGTCAGATCGCGAGCTTTTGCCCGATTGCGTGCAGTTTTGAAATATTAAGAAACGCGAGAACAAGCCAGCAAGTGTAACTATTTATGTAACGCGATCCAAATCGCTTCCTCAGGTACAGAATTGGAGGAAAGTTTGAAAGAGTGCGGGAAAAATCGCGAAGCCATGAGACTCTGCAGAGACGGTAAGTAGTGTTGCTTTCTCTGGTCAAAGGTGTGTTTTTGTTTTGGTGCTGTGTGCACACTTTTCACGCACCGGCTCGCCGTGAAACAAGTGCAGCTGACTTTTGACAGTACTACCCATGCAAACTCGGCTATTACGATAGTTACAAGCGTTTAAAACGAGCTCTTGTATGCGTGTTTACATAGGCTGTTCTGTTGGAACATTAGTTACTATACAGGTCTGAGTTGCGTGTTAGAACTTGCGAGTTTGAATTGAAATGAAAAGAAAGTAGCTGAAGTAGGATACATGCTATATGCATGTAATTGCCATGCTTGAAATGTCTTAAATGTGTACAAACAACTATATGACGTTTGAATAGAAACCTAAATGCTTAATATGTTTGGATAAGTCACACATTTCATACACTTATTGTTTAAATGTCAGAATTATGAAATCTAAATCATATGTAGAATTATAAATTTTTCTACACAACTCTTTGGAATACTTGATTTTTAATGGTCATTCACAGCATTCGGTCGTCAAATCGACAGAGCCGTAGCTGTATAAATAACCACTCATCTGGGAAACTGTTCTGTATCTTTACAAGTAATGCTCCTATTTTGCTCATTTGATAAGTATCGTTGTAATAAGTAGGGAAATATAAACACAGACAGGTCAGTATTTTCTTTAGTGCTCTGGACACCTCAGCGACCTTTTTTAGCTCAGATAATTTAAGCTCAGTTCAATATTTCATATATATTTAATAATAATTCATTAACTAGCTGCTTCACGTCAAAGTACTGATCACACTGATTTTTTTAAGTGTATTGTAGTCACACATTTTATGATACACTAATTGTTTAAATGGCAGAATTATGAAATCTGAATTATGTAGAATTATACATATTTATTACACTGTATTTTTATTGGTCAGTCGCAGCATTCTGTCGTTCAATCGTCAGAAACATCGCTGTATAAATAGCCGAAACTGTTCTGTATCTCTACAAGTACTCTACTAAAATAATTCAAGTACAAATTCAATGTTTAATGCCCATGTATTTGCTCATTTGGCAAGTAACCTTTTTAACTCATATAACTTAAATTCAGATCGATATTTCATATATATTTAATGATTATTTGTTAACACTCTGCTTCACGTCAAAGTCCTGATTTTATTTTGTGATAATTAGCAGCCGACTTTGTTAGCTCTTGCTTGGATCGAAATGGATATAAGTAACTCAGCTGTATTGTTTATGTGTGTAATGGTCAAGGTAGTTGTCGATCAGATTTTTAAAATCCACCTTTGTAAGTTAAATAGGTGTAACAAGCCTATTATTAACCCCAACAAAGCAAATTACATCTTACAGTGGATATCATGGCTGTTCTTATGAATCTCTTTTATGTAGATAATTTTAATAGATCTTAGCTTCATACTTAGTTGCCATGAAGTTTATAAACATGTCATCACCAGGCCCTTTTCTCGCTCCTTTTCTGTTAGCATAGGAAGCGTGAGATACTGTACCTGTCAGGGCATTTATCTACCAGTGCATTTGCATTGACAAACAATAGAGCTATCATGTGCACCACTGCTCCATTGCACAATTTAGAGTGAATTGGTTACGTCTGGGAAGACCCATAGTCATCACACAGTAATCTGTCAGATATGTCAACCTTAGGGTTACATAAGATGAAAAACAACACCTTTTTGCCTGTATGGACTGAAATCATTGCTGTATTTATGTTGAGATTTAATTAGTGTTTTCTATTTAAATTTAGATTTAATTTTAAGCAGACCTGTTCTCAGGTCAAAGTAAAGCCAACGCTTCAAACACATCTTTATTAAGACTTTAGTTTCAGTTTCAGCATTGTCTATGCCTGAAATATTTATGTGTGAGGATGTATTGAAAGCAGCATATGTTGTGTTGTAGATATGGACATTATTGCTTCTATGCCTCAGCTTAAGAGCACTACATGTTATTGTATAGTCAGGAACGGGGGGTCCAGCCTGGCCTCCAGGATGATTTGAGAAAAAAAGAAAGGAAAATATCCTTAAAACATACATGTATTGTATTGATATAATATATTAATAATGAATAAAGGGACAGTTCACATAAAAAAATAAAAATTTTGTCATCTATTCACAGTTTATTTTCCAAACATTTCCAAATATTTTCTTTTGTAAGACGGAAACTTCACATTTTTAGAAGGGTGTTGGTAACCAAACCATTTTGATGACTGTTGACTTGACCATTGGTGAAAAAAAAAAACACTGAGATTTCTCAAAATATCTTCTATTATGTTCCACAGAAGAAAGTAAATTAGACAGGTTTGATACAACATGAGCGTGAGTAAATAATAGAAATTGTTTGGGTGAACTGTCATTTTAAAACTTGGTTATCAGCTGAAGCTGAAACAATATTGAAAACATAGACAGGTACATGGAAGAATATTAGGGTTGCAAAGTGAATTTCACATTTCGGTTTTCCCTGAATGATTATTAAAGATATTGTATTAATACTAGTTTAGCGTTGCCGGCGGCAGACTGAGATGCAAGCCTGTAAGTAAAATTAGTTGTACAATTTCCTTGTTTAACTCTAATTTTGTCTAAATATTCGGTTTTAGACAGCTCGTTAAAACTGAATTAACAAACTAAAGGTATACAGCCAATTGCAGTCACTGATTTGCACTTTTTCTTTTTCAAAATAATCTAATAACTATTTGACTATTATTTCCTAATTACCAGTTGTGTATGTATATGAAATCGAGTGCCTCTGGTCAGGGAAATTTCACTACAAATTGCCTTTCGTTGTACTTGATTATTTGTTATTAAAGTACCATAAAAATGATTCTGGACTTGAAGGTCCAGAATAGCTAATCACATGTTGATCATGCAGGAAATAAAAAATATCACTCATGCTCTACAACCTAATGCTAAGAGAAAATTCTCACTTTCCACAGAGAAAATGCTCTGTGAATCTAATTGTGTATCAGATAGATGATGTCTGTATGCACTAATCTAACCAGCGTGCCTAATTCATTTCTTGACAATCTGTCTTAAACTGCAAAATTTACTTGGTTGAAAGTGTTTGATCATCTGGTCCAAAGGGGATGGAGGCCAGAGGCTGTGATTGGGCTCATCATAAGCTTAGATGGAACTGTTATTTAGATTCCGTAACATTTAAAACTGATTATTTAGTCAATTCATGCACATACACTAACAACTGGGGTCGGTAAGATTTTAAAAATCTTTTCTAAAGAAGTTTCTTATGCTCACCAAAGCTACATTTAATAAAAAATACAGTAAAAACAGTAATATTGTGAAAACTTATACAATTTAAAATAACTATTATTCTACTGTAAAATATTTTTCGTGTATTTTATTTTTGTGATGGTGAAACTGAAATTTCAGTATCATTACTCCAGTCTTCAGTGTCACATGATCCATAATAGAAATCATTCTAATATGCTGATTTGCTGCATAATAAACATCTTATTATTATTAAAGGTGACATATCATGAAAATCTGACTTTTCCAGGTTTTAAGTGCTATAATCAGGTCCCCGGTGCATCTACCAACCAAGAAAACATGAAAAAGATAAACCCAGTAACTTTGTTTTGGTCAGCCTTTTTCTGCAAGCATCTGAAAAAACGAGCGCGTCTGATTTCGCTCCCTTGGTGACATGGCAAAGGGATCTCATTATAATATTACCACCCCTTAATCTGTAAGCTTCCACCCACGGCGCCGTCATTTTGATTTTCGCAAGCGACAACAGTGTACCAGCTCTAATGCTATGGCGAAAGTTTGAGCAAAACATGCTAACTGTTCTGTCTTTGGCTGCACAGACGAGCACAGAACACTGTTTAGAGTCCCAGCCTCAGAGGAGATGAGAGCAATAGATTTATTGATTCATTTACTGTATATTGCTGCTGCCACACAGATCTAAAATAAACATACGATTTATTTCCCAGCTGTTTACCTTCATAGACATAAACGACTGTTTTTCTAACTCATGTGTGTTTTTAACATAAACTTATGTGTGAATGAGAACTCAGTTTAGTACTCACATGCTGTGTGCTGGCCGCTTTCTGTCCGTGCTCAGAAAAACATATATAAGAAGTTTAAACTCATATGGTTTAAAACACATGATTTCAGCGCGATAAACATGATAATCAGAACCAAAACAGATGTTTTTAGCAGGTACTAGCTGTAATGGCGCAGCTCTATTCCTGGAAAGGGGCGGGGCCTACAACAGGTTTAAATGCATCTAAGGTCAGAAAACATTGTAATTTTCTCAAAATATACATTTAATATTAGTGTCATTTGCCCATGATTTCGAAACGATTCGTTCCAAGCAAGTTCGGAGCAAACCCCTCTAATACAGTTTGTAATCCAAAATATGTCAACTGTAATGTTAGACGAACGACAGACAAAAGACACTATCAGAACACAGAACAGCTGTATCACAGACGCACTCGCTCGTCTCTCCCGCATTAACCCTATAACTGCTGGTGCAGCAAAATAAACTGCAATTTCACAATGATTATAAAGTCTGTGTGCTACACTACATTCTTTATTATTAAACGGAGTGATTAGAACAACGTCAGTCAACATTAATCGACACATTCTTAGGAAATAGTGGGTTCACAGCGAATTATCAGAACTACTTCAGTAAGACAGTAATATCGTGCTTCCGCGCGGTTTCATTTACTGCACGCATACTGAAGTGCGTGTGACACTCGCGGTGATTTCAGCATCTGTTTTCTCACTAAATGAGGATGTAAACCCATGAACAACATCTCTAGAACTGCTCTGAGAGTCACTTCATGAACATTTTAGCGTTTGGTTCGAGTAAAACTAGCGTCATATCTCATACACAGAACTGTAAAGGTATTCATGGCAACCCGTCAAAATAAAAGTCTGGTTTGATTTGAAGACATTGTGTGCCTATAACTATTTTTCAGTAGAATGTACATAGCCTACTACTACTACTACTACTACTATAATGAAACAAACATTATTTTTTTAAGGAATAATCACACAAAACATTTCTTCCATGTTTTAATTTTAATAGTAAATCCCCTTTGTTTGCCAAAAAATCTTGTTTGCTTAATTTTCAATAATTAAAAGATAAATGATAAATTATCAATTAAATTAATGTTTTATGCCTTCATTTGATAACCAGAAAGATGTAAATATACATCACAGAATTTCTGAGGGGGAAAAAATTAATAAGGCTACTTTAAGAAAAAAAATTAATAAATTAAGTTGTTTTATGCATTCAAATAATTAGACATGCTAAAACACAGAATTTGGTAACAATAGAAAATATAAATAATATGGTGAGGAAAAAATCAAACATTTCATAGGGCCCTAAACATGTAATTTTTGTTAAACTTTTAATACATTTATGTGAAAATGTATAAGTTTCATGATTTTAATTAATAAGACATGCTTTTTAATTAATACAATTTAATTTAACTATTAAAAAGGAATCCAGAAAAATTTAAATGGAAAAAACAGAATTTGGGAAAAAATAATACGTATTTCATAGGGCCCTAACTATCCCTCAGCCTTGAGGGCTCCCCAGTTTGGCAACCACTGCTTTATTCTTTTAAATGGATACATTAATCGTGTTTATTATATATTTTTTTATTAAAGTGGAAATCAGTTTACTAAATAATGTAAACTTGACTGACTGCTTCACTTCCACTTTAAAGGGATATTTGTTGTTTATTATTTATTTTTATTTATATTTATAATTTTTCTGCAATTACTTGCCTGTCAGTTGAGTTTGTGGCTAAACATTTTGCAGTGTTTACATGTTGTTTATTACTGCATAAAATTTATTAAAATAGATGTTTAATTTCGTTATGTGTAAATTGAAAATTTACACATAACATATCAATCGTACTTACAGGTTGTGGTTTGGAGAGCTTGCTAGTCCAAATTAAGAAGATTAGAAGCCAACAAAGATAAAAGCCAAGATTAGAGAAGCAGTCCTTGGTAAAATGACATGCACACAACAAAAGGTTCGAAAAGTATTTCTGTAGTATCCTTGAACACAGCGTCTTCTCAACATGATGTAAACACATTAACTAGCTGAAGTGTTTGTGGGCAGGTCAGACTCTGTTCGTATTTCCCGGGCAGGTGGGGATTATGGAAATGTGTTACCCAGTGACGTATACCGGTAACAGGCAAAAGATTCGAAAATATGACGACTCGTTAAGGCGATTCAGAATCGACTCTCTCTTTTAAGAGACAATATCTTTATTTATCATGCACTTTTTTGATTAACAACTTTGCAGATTGTTTTCATTTAAGGATAGCTACGTTATAAACTGCAAAAGCGATATTTTTCAAAAACCCATATGACCTGCTCTTTAAAGTTGAAAGCATTTGTGCTGCTGAATAATTTTGTGAAAACCATGATGCGTTTTTTTCAGGATTCTTTGATGAGCATAAAGTTCTAAAGAACAGTATTTATTAGAAATAAAAATCTTCTGCAACATTATAAATGCCTTGATTGTCACTTTTGATCAATATAATGTATCCTTGCTGAAAAGTATTAATTTCTTTCAAAACATTACTGACCCCAAACATTTGACAGATAGTGTGTTTTTAAAGTTGTTTTGGGAGTCTGCTACAATAGGATTACATGCATGCAAGGTCAAAAAACGCTTTCGTTTTCTCAAAATATGCATTTAATATCACCTCATTTCCCAGCGATTCTCAAACGATTCTTTTGAAGCAGTTCTAAGATTCAGTCTATCTAAACCCCTCCATTCCGTTCTGCTCTGAATGGCCTAGTCTGTTGTGATTGGTCTACGGCGTACAGCGCGTTTTGGAAACGATACGCCTATTTAAATAGTTAAATAGTTCGAACGCTAGATTGAAAATATAAACATAAATTATTAATCATACTTACAGGATGAGATTCAGAGGAGCCAGCTGGTCCAAATAA
>NW_015505304.1:1564843-1570538 GCF_001515645.1 Sinocyclocheilus grahami
GTATCAATCGTACTTACAGGTTGTGCTTCGGAGAGCTTGTTAGTCCAAATAAAGAAGATTAGACGCCAACGAAGATAAAAGCAAAGATTAGAGAAGCAGTCCTTGGTAAAATGACATGCACACAACAAAAGGTTCGAAAAGTATTTCTGTAGTATCCTTGAACACAGCGTCTTCTCAACATGATGTAAACACATTAACTAGCTGAAGTGTTTGTGGGCAGGTCAGACTCTGTTCGTATTTCCCGGGCAGGTGGGGATTATGGAAATGTGTTACCCAGTGACGTATACCGGTAACAGGCAAAAGATTCGAAAATATGACGACTCGTTAAGGCGATTCAGAATCGACTCTCTCTTTTAAGAGACAATATCTTTATTTATCATGCACTTTTTTGATTAACAACTTTGCAGATTGTTTTCATTTAAGGATAGCTACGTTATAAACTGCAAAAGCGATATTTTTCAAAAACCCATATGACCTGCTCTTTAAAGTTGAAAGCATTTGTGCTGCTGAATAATTTTGTGAAAACCATGATGCGTTTTTTTCAGGATTCTTTGATGAGCATAAAGTTCTAAAGAACAGTATTTATTAGAAATAAAAATCTTCTGCAACATTATAAATGCCTTGATTGTCACTTTTGATCAATATAATGTATCCTTGCTGAAAAGTATTAATTTCTTTCAAAACATTACTGACCCCAAACATTTGACAGATAGTGTGTTTTTAAAGTTGTTTTGGGAGTCTGCTACAATAGGATTACATGCATGCAAGGTCAAAAAACGCTTTCGTTTTCTCAAAATATGCATTTAATATCACCTCATTTCCCAGCGATTCTCAAACGATTCTTTTGAAGCAGTTCTAAGATTCAGTCTATCTAAACCCCTCCATTCCGTGAGCCTAGTCTGCTCTGATTGGTCAGATGGCCTAGTCTGTTGTGATTGGTCTACGGCGTACAGCGCGTTTTGGAAACGATACGCCTATTTAAATAGTTCTGTATTTTGAACGCTCTATAGAAAATATAAAATATATTATTTATCATACTTACAGGTTGTGATTCAGTGGAGCAGCTGGTCCAAATAAACAGGATACTGATCCATCTTTCTACAGCAAGCATTTTGTGAATCCTGCGTAGGCCTGGGCGATAAAACGGTATCGATATTTATCAACGGTACACCTTCATCGATAACGATATAAAAAATGTTCGATATAGCGCACGTACTATGAGAGATGCAGACAACTCACACAAACACGAACACATGCTGAATTGAGTGCTGTACCTGCCTGTGATGAGAAGATTGTGAATAAAAACATTAATATTAGTCGAATTTAAAATAAACATTTGCATTTGAATGCAAAAATGGTACAATCGAATGTTAGGGGTGCGTCAGGGAGCATCATCAGTGGGGCGCGAGATGCGGTAATGATGATGTAAGTGACGTTGCATTTGAATGTTTTGTTAGTCTAGCCCACGAGACGCTCCGCTGCTGTGTTATTCATTCAAAATATTAGAGAAATATAGTAGCTCAATGCGTAGAAGATCTTGATTAGGTTAAAACCGAAACCAAGCCAATCACACAGAACACATATTCAGCACATTTTTAGACGGACAAATATGACTGCTGCACTCGCGTCTCATGCAAGAGATGCAAAGAAAGTCATGCAAAGTTAAAAACACAACGCAAATTTGTGAAGGTTTATTTCATTTCACTGCGTCTCATTTGTTTTTAAATGCAATCTGTGTGATCGGCGAATTGGCTCTTTGTATTAGGCTAAGCAATGCATAAACACGATGCTGTTTTGTTCATAATTGTTTATGCAGTTTACAAAATTATATTTGTTTTATATATGTTAATTTATGCACATTTTTATAGACAGTTATTTGAATTGACAGTTTAATGCGCTGCAGTATTTTGCTCATTGCGCCCTCCTGTGGCCTCGGGAAACAAGTCAAAAGTTTCCTTAAGACTTATTTAATCTGCATATATATATTTGTTGTTTGTCTTAATAAAGTGGGCAAATTAAAAATACAGTGGTTAGATTAAAATAAAATTCTATTGCTCTGTTTTAAAAAAAGTTATAAAAAATGTCAATAATTATCGATACCGAACGATATGAAACATATGTCGTTGATACATTTTTTAGCTGTATCGCCCAGCCCTAATCCCGCATTCAACTCGACGAGATTAGAGAAGCAGTCATCAGTAGAATGATGTGTTTGTGGGCGGGGTCAAGTTGTTCGCGGCCAGCCAACGTAGAACATAGGCGCGCATTATGCAAATGTGTTACCCTGTGACGTGTAGCCGTCACGGAAGTGGGATAACGACTAACGACTCGTTTCAGCTGTTCAGAGTAGATTGTTTAATTTGGGAGACAATAACTTTATTTATCGTGCACTTTCAGCTTTACAACGTTGCAGATCGTTTACATTAACATACAGCCACATTACACACTGCATGAAAGGCAATATTGGAAATGGCATAATAGGGGTGCTTTAAATATTGTTGGATTTCAGAAGGACAGAAAAAGTTTAGTTTTGGTTTAATGGGGAGCCAGTTTTGGAAAAGGATGTATAACATTAACAGATTACCAGTCCTCATTTTCGTCAGTGACTGGGGAGTTATTACCAAACCATAAACCACCTGAACCAGCAGGATCTGAGATATTGTACCCCCAGAAGCTGGTGTTCCCACAAACATACACATATAAACAGTGGAACACTCTATTTTGCACTTGCACGATTGCTGTATGTTAATCAGTGAAAGGTGCCTGAATGGAGAGATGTGTGGTGAGGATCATGCAGCTCTTCATCAGGCGGGGAAAAGCGAGCGGGGAGGACACGCAGACACACCAGGCGTGGAGTTAAACCTGCTGCGAATGTGTTCATGCACTGGGCTTCTAAGAGCTTCTCTACCTAGATCGTTTATCAATGACAATGAAAGGGATGGTCAAATTATTCGCTCACAGTCTCTCTCTTCCTGTCTCTCCCTCTCACCTTATCGCCATCTCTGTGTCTCTCTCGCTTTGTCACAATCTCTTTTTCTCTCCCTCTTTTCTCCCTCCTTCATTTTCGTATCCATAGCTTCCATCCGCATCTCCATTCTCTCTCTTTCAGCACATTCTGTCTGTCCTCCACTTCCTCTCAGACCTGAGATGCATGATTAGGAGACACTAGAATATCTGTGGTTTTCATGTCAATTCAACCCAGCTCTGATGGAGTGAGCGTATCCTGCCTGCTTCTCTGATATGCTGTCATAAGCATTTTGTTGTCTAATGTTGGGATTGATATCCGGAGGAGAGCTAAGTCTCAGATTTTATTTCGTTGTTAAGCCGGAAAGCTCATTTGAAATTTTTAAAGGACACCGTCCTCCTCATGTTCTTTGAAATGGATGTTTCTCTCTGTAGGAATCCCTCAAAGCTATAGTTAAAAATATAGCATGTAACCTTTAAGGCTACTCCTGAAAATAGGTTCTTAGGCCCTACTACCCGTTTGCATTTGTATAGTTTGAATGTGTGTGAAATATATCTGCGTTTTCTTGTTTAGGTGGTTGTGCTGCCTTGTGTAGTAGTGACTTCCGATTTAAATACATCTTGCCAACTGAGATGACTTGACTGTGCATCAACATCTGCATTGTTGTGAACATTTCCCGAGGAAAAATCCCCCAAATATATATAAAATATAAGACGCTTTTTAGTAAATCATACGAAAATAGTCAAGTCCATGTATGTATGCAACAGATGGACATCTTTGTTTGGTTGTTGCGTCGTGTTTTACTTTTAATTTTAAGAATCAGTTGTAAGATGCTATATCAAATTAATTTGAGTATATTTAATATAATCAGTTGTACAAAATTAGTTAAACTAACTTACAGACCTAGTTCTAATAATATGGAGTGTATATATGTATAATGAAATACTAAATACTTTTATTTATTTTTAAAGAAATTAATACTTCAGCAAGAATGTATTAAATTAATTAAAAGTGAGTAGACTTTTACATTGTTACAAAAAACAATATTTCAAATAAATTCTATTCTTTTCAACTTTTTATGCATCAAAGAATCCTGAAAACAATTATTGATTATTTATTTCTATTAAAATATTAAACAGCACAATTGTTTTAACACTGATCATTAGAAAGGATTCTTGAGCAGCAAATCAGCATATTAGAATGATTTCTGAAGGATCATGTGACACTCAAGACTGTGGTAATAGCTGCTGTTGTGCCTGCGAGAAATTCAACTTTGCCATCACATGAATAAATCACATTTTAAAATATATTAAATAGAAAACAGTTGTTTTAAATTGTAATATTACGGCTTATTGCTGATTTTGTAGTATATGCAGCCTTGGTGAGCATAAAAGTCCTTTATAAAAAAAAAAAAAATCTTTCAGACCACAAACTTTTAAAAGTTCACCTATGAAATGCTGATAATTTAATATTTCATCCGCGGACATTTTTATAAATCGTTAAATGCTTTCTCTTTACCAATAATCTGCTATGTGTCTTCTTTAAAAAGAGACCAACATTAGGTCTGTATACCAAAGCGTTCAGGAATTACAACTATGTTGTAACAAGCATTGATAATCAAGTGTTCTGTTTTCAGTGAATTTATACCCCTAAAGTGGCGATGACTCAAAAATAAGAGTCAAGTTTTGAAAAAAATAAATAAATAATGAAATTGCATTATTTGAGCAAAGACATTGTTAACATGGTCCATTTGACATCAGTGGTTCAACCTCAATTTTATGAAGCTACGAGAATACTTTTTGTGCACAAAGAAAACAGAAATAACGACATTCAACAATTTATTCTTTTACATGCAGAATTGTCATTTTTGGGTGAACTATCCCTTTAAACAAATAATGTTGTTTTTCCCAGTTCAGCATATATTCTTGTTTTTTAGAGAATGGCCATTTGCGTGTTGCCAGCTTCAAGTCAGGTCAAGTACTTTAGATGTTTTCTGAAAGTGTCCGGAACAGGTAGTTTGCATTTGTAGCAAGGTCCACATTACGCCTCACTAAATAGCAGAGACTAAGAGTGATTTCTTTCTTTCTTTTTTAATGTGCAGATATTTTTTCCACTGCTTTCATCTATTTTCAGTGCAGTTATTTGTGTGGTTTGGGTAGACTGCTTTCCACAAACTGCTGTCAGTTCAGGGCACTTTCTAAAAGTATGAATCTTGAAAGCCAAATGCCACCTACTATACGCTCTCCTCAGCTCACTTGTTTATAATCTTTCGGCCTTGCAGAAATTTCACAACTTTTCAACTGCCACTCTTAATCTGCTATCTCACTTTCTTTCTTCTCCTCGTTCTCCCACTCAATTACTCTTTTCCTCACTGGCTCTCCCACACGCCTCGCTCGGTGGAGGACCCCCTCCCCAGGCAACCTTTGAAATGCTGGTGCGGTGGCTAGCTATCCCTTATCACTTATTTGTTTCCTTTTTTATGAAAACAGAGTAGCGCTGCTTCGTGTGACCCTTATGCACCGCATGAACTCACCCGGACGCTTTTCCCAGAACATCCCCGGAATGGCCCGGGTGGCCTCACCTGAACCGGGCTGTTGATTACCTGAACAGACAGAATAGTGGACAGACACTGGTGTGCGCTGTGGAAACAAGTGTGCTTAGGCATTTTGTGCGTGTATGATCTGTTGGCAGATGAGGAAGATTTAATTAAAGGTGCACTAAGCCATTTTT
>NW_015505304.1:1570548-1571662 GCF_001515645.1 Sinocyclocheilus grahami
TCGAAATCGCAAAATTGATCAAAGAAATCACGATAGGTTTTTTTTCATATCGCACAGTCCTATCATGTAGCCTATTTGACCTTTTTAGATGACACTTCTGCTTTTGAATTGTTTTGTTTGAAAATTAACACAGATCAGTTGGAATTACACAAAAGGTGCTGTTTTAGAGATTAAAAAGCTGTTTTTAATTAATGTTGAATCATTCAGTCCTTTTTATGTTCAATGAAACTGCTAAATATCAGTCTGCCATATACTGGTATATCTATAATTGATAAAATGTCTAGATTTAGGTTTGCAAACAGCTCACTTTGCATCAGGACAGCTGTGGATCAAAAAAACAAAGCCTTGGCTATCTACTTCTTGATGGTTATCTTTTGTGAATTCCTAAAGAGGCTATTTGTCCTGATTGGCGGTGATTACCGTGAGAAGAGCACAGGTACACCCAGGTGACGCTGACGATTCGATGGCATCTTTTCAGGCGGTGATGTTTTTTGGAGTGTCCTTGTGTCTCTGCCTGAAGGAGCTGCAGTGGAACAGCGGCCATAGCCCTGCTCCTGTCCCCTCACTTAATCACTCACACTAATTAACCTCCTGGCTCTCAGACTAATGGACAGTTAGTGCCTCTCTGAGCTCCACATCAGCCGACAAAAGACTTCTGAATATAACGCTTGCAGCTCATTTATGCCTTCAGTTTGTTTTTTATGAAGTGATTATAACCGGTGTTTCAAGTTTTTTAATGTGAAGGTGTATTGTCAGTGCATCTGCTTTCAATATCTAACCCAGTGAAAGTAGGTAGGTGACAGGTTACTTGAGGAGAGAGATGGAGAAAAGTGGATTATGATGCAAGCCAGAATCAAAAACACATTTACTGCATGTGCATCAAGGCCACAGTTCCATCCCAAACACGTTCTCAGCACCATGGTGAATAACAGATCTTCTAGTATTTTTTTAATGATTAGTTTGAAAAAGGACACAAGCCAGAATCGAATCTGCATCTCTTGCGTGAGCACCACAACTCAGCATGCAAACTGCTAGGTCATGGTTCAGACTGAAGCCCATTTTCAGTGTCATGATAAATAAATGATCTCATAGCATTTAGTTTAAAAGGACACAC
>NW_015505304.1:1574907-1576108 GCF_001515645.1 Sinocyclocheilus grahami
AAAAAAAACTACAACTAAAGGATCCCAAACTTTTGAATGGTTGTGTAACAAAAAATACATTTAATGTATTTAAATGTCATTACATTTCATTGCAGTAATGTTCATGTAGCATATGCATATTAACTTATTTGTTTTATTTGTAGGGTTCAGAAGTTATTTATTTACATTTTTGTTTGAATGAATAAATGTTTTTTCGAATTGAAAAATGATTTATCTGTTTATTTGTTTTATTTACAAATTTATTTTTGAATTATTAAATTGATATTTGATTTCTTCAAATAATAGATTTTTTTTGAAGACTTTATCAGCATTTCAGAGTGATAGTTTTGAAAGAGAATCATTCGTTTTGCATTGCATTGCATCGTAAAGTTTTTCTAATGAGCTCATTAATAATATTGACTGCTAATAATAGTAGCTGCATTGTTATAATTGTCTCATGATGCTGTGTCAGAAGAACACAAAACATTGTGACCTGCTAATGAGTGTTTTGTGTGTGTTTTTGCAGACATGCCCATCTTTGGCCAATGTCCTGCCCAGGATGACTTCTACCTGGTCATATGCAGCCACTGCAGTCAGGTAGTCAAACCCCAGGCCTTCCAAGCACACTACGGTAAGAACACCTTCTGTTGTCCACATCCACAGCTGACTCGTTCTCTGCATTTCTCTCACTTTGCACTCCCTGCCGTCTTCAATGGAAGTGTTTTAGAAAAATCTTATCTCACTCAAGGGAATTAAGACAGAAATCCTTCCCGCCCCCACCTCTGCTCTGCCTCAACTATCATAACATGAAGAGAGAAGAACACAAGCCTTTGATACCCACCGCCAGAGTTCTGTTTACTATCCTCAAGTTAATATTTGATGTGCTCTTTTTAGTCAGCACGTCTGTGCTGTTTTATCCAATCTAGCACATTTAAAACCTCCCACAAGGCGTCAGAAAATTTCAGGATAAAAATAAAAATCAAATCGCTCCCATTTCAGCACACCTCTGATCTGTGTTTTAAGGAAAATTACTTACTTGAGGATTTTATTTATTTATTTTTGAGCCGTTTAAAACGTGTCAGCAGTGGTTTAACACTGTAGCATTTATTTTAGCACATGAACATTACAAATTCATCTGCCAAAATGCGTTGAGCATTTTTACAAATTTCAAGAAAGTGCTCTCAATCAAACGTTCGTTTGTTTTTTTGAGAGAGAGAGAGAG
>NW_015505304.1:1577412-1577665 GCF_001515645.1 Sinocyclocheilus grahami
CTTCAGTTTAAAATGGTCTCAGAACGTTCCCTTTGAGTGAAATTGACCAGCTGACTGTATATTATCACTTTAACTGTACTATAACTACATTATGCATTTGTGGATATTGTGGGATTCTGCAGTTGATTAGACCGTATGCATATACAGTTAGGTCCATATATTTAGACACTGACACAAATTTCATAATTTCGGCTCTATATGCCACTAAAACAGAATTAAAAATAAAACAATCAAGATGAAATTGAAGTGCAGA
>NW_015505304.1:1577675-1578239 GCF_001515645.1 Sinocyclocheilus grahami
AATAGTTCAAAAAGATGGACATGCACTAGAATTTAATCCACCAGATCTCCTGCATGGCAAATTACTAATCTTGTAACATCAGCCAGGATCGAAAAAAGTTTTATTGTGAATAAAAGATTTGATCTATAAAATGTATAAATATGGATTTATGTATAAAATGGATTAAAAATGTTGTTAAATGGGAAAAAAAACAATATTGATAAAACATTTAAACTGCATTTACACATTGCTTTTCTTGTTAATTTTTCATTGTGTTATAATTTCGGTTGCCGAACATTCGGTGTATCCCTAGTATAAATCAAGATATAAAAACGTATATAGACTGATTTTGTTGCTTGTTTTTTAGAAAATCTAATCTTTTTGTAATCTTGACAAAACATATCGTTGGAAAGGTCTTCCATATTTGGTAACTGTTTTGTAATAGAAGTAATATTGTGACCGAAAATGATTGATTTGTGACAGAAAACTGCATCAATAAAATTGTATAGAGTTTGGGTGTAACCCAGTGGTTATTTTTGATATAGTGCCCAAACAAAATCTCACAGGAACCACAATTTTTGTGAT
>NW_015505304.1:1579700-1588639 GCF_001515645.1 Sinocyclocheilus grahami
CCCTTCTTTTTAATGTTTTGTTCATTCGATATTTTCCTCTTTTTTTATCTTCCAATTCTCTCTATCTATAGTCGATCGGCTAATATCCGTCTGTGCACTCTCTTCTCTTTATCATTACAAGACATGCCCCTTACTGCTGATTGGCTACAAGTGTGTTTTGGGACTCAGTCCAACGCTGCGGTCAAAAGCGTTTTTTAAAAATTGCTTAGTGCACCTTTAAGGTGCAGTTCACTGGTTAGGTCAAATTTTACGTGCAATTTACATTCGATTACTCTGTGTGTTCTAATCAGGAGTGACATGAATCTAGCAAGAAGTAATTTGTCTGTTCACAATGAACAAGAACATGCAACCTGAAAACATTTTCTCTGTAATATACAGTATAGTTTTGTGCAGCATGATTTTGATTTCATTTATTTAAAAATGTTGTTTAATGTACACTACCATTTAAGTTTACGATTGTACGCTCACGAAGTCTGCATTTATTTGGTCAAAATACAGTAAAAACAATAACATTGTGAAATACTGTAATTCAAAACACAATTCAAAATAACTCTCTTCTATTTTAATATATTTTAAAATGTGAATTATTCATGTAATGACAAAGCTGAATTTTACTCCGGTCTTCAGTGTCACATGATCTTTCAGAAATCATTCTAGTATGCTGATTTGATGCTCAAGAAATATTTCTTATCTATTTGTGCTAACTAATATTCATGTTGAAACCGTGAAACGTTTTGTGAGTCTTTAATAGAAAGTTAAAAGGAACAGCATTTATTTGAAATGAAAATCTTTTCTAACAGTGTAAATGTCTTTAATGTCACTTTTGCTCAATTTAACGCATCTTAGCTGAATAATAGTATTAATATCTCTTTCAAAACAGTGTCAGCAGTGGTTTAACACTGTAGCATTTATTTTAGCACATGAACATTACAAATTCATCTGCCAAAATGCGTTGAGCATTTTTACAAATTTCAAGAAAGTGCTCTCAATCAAACGTTCGTTTGTTTTTTTGAGAGAGAGAGAGAGAGCGAGAGAACTCCTAATGGAGCTGGGGTGTTTTTCTTTATTGAAATCTCTGTTCAAAAAAGGGGTTTCATTCTTTCTTTGATTTTAAAAATGTTTGGCCCAGTCAAGGTCTTGCTTTGTCCCAGCTTTTTCTTTAATTTCACCATAATTAATCTTGAACAAAAGTCTCTGTTACCAGATGCTGGGTCAATTTGTTGTTTAAGATTGGCCACAAGAGGGAGCAAAAATGTCTTTAAATCCCAGTGGCAAATTGCTTTGGTGCTTTTTAGCATGCAATAAAGTAGGGCAGAAAAAAAATAATCAAAACACTTTCTGATGTTAATTGCAAATGGCCGTGTTTTAATTTACTCAACATGCTGCATATGCTGTGTGTTTCAAAGTGAAGGAGCCACATTTTATTCTGATATACGTTAACATGCATCTGGGCTGGTTTGCTTTGAGTCTGCCGAGTCACATCCAATGAAATGCAAAATGCCTCGGGTTTAAGTTATATGCTGGCTTGTTTGTTTTTTTAACACCATTTTCTCTGCCGTTTCGGTGTGATTTTATGGTCTTTAGATCTTTAGGCTTAATATCACATTTGTAGCAATATGTAATTAGGGATAGTCATTTTTTTAATGACAGTCACAGTACAAAACATAATTGCAACATTTCTTTGTTAAAATTGTTTACTAGCATACATAGAATAATGTTTTTTTTGTCATTTGACATCTTCCTAATATGTCGATATTTTAGTTACTCTCAAAGCTACAAGTGTTGTAAAACTCAGTGTAAAACTCAAAGTGCAGCGGTTCATGGGCTATCAGAACCCAAAATGAGACTTATTTGATTGGAAGATTTCCCGTGGCCATAACTGAATCCAAAAACATGTCACAGGACTGAGAATTTGTGCAGATTGTGAAAGTTGCAGCACTCTCGAGAGAGCCAAAACATGTCGACATCAGTGCACTTGATGCTCTGTTCAGCTTCCAGAAGATCAGTTATTCAGGACGGCATTGATGTTTAAATATTCCACAGTATGATCTGTTTATTGCACTCAGACTGAGCCAGTTCTACTGTGTGTGTGTGTGTGTGTGTGTTTTTTTTTTTTAAAGAGATCATCACACAATCACTCACTCTAGTGGTGAAAGTTTTTTTATGAACACTGGGACTCTTTTATTCTAGAAACTGAAAGATTAATGAGCAGATTAACTACACAGACCATGAAACTTTTAAATGCTCAAGTGCTTGACTAATAGTGTAGGGAAGAATCTAGTTCTGGCAAGTTCTTATTCGAGATAAATCATAATGAGCTGGAAAAAAGCTGTGGTACTAAGGAATATGTATCGCAAACTACATATGAATCTGCAGTCAGAAAGTTAAGTACAGTTTAAAAATTTCTTTTAAAAGGATTGGCCTTCGTAACAATTTAAAGTCATATTTTTTATGCATGTATTTAAATGTGCCATAGTTTTTAATATGCGTTTAAGATCTGCTTGTTGAACATTTGCATGTTAAACACTTTGCGGGAGACGTTTGCTCATGATTATTATGATTATTTTATTCCCTTCTTCAGTTTAAAATGGTCTCAGAACGTTCCCTTTGAGTGAAATTGACCAGCTGACTGTATATTATCACTTTAACTGTACTATAACTACATTATGCATTTGTGGATATTGTGGGATTCTGCAGTTGATTAGACCGTATGCATATACAGTTAGGTCCATATATTTAGACACTGACACAAATTTCATAATTTCGGCTCTATATGCCACTAAAACAGAATTAAAAATAAAACAATCAAGATGAAATTGAAGTGCAGACTTTAAGCTTTAATTCAAGGGGTTGAACAAAAATATAACAAAATGCTTTGCTTAGGAATTAAGGGGCCATTTTCAGGGGCTTATATACAAATACAAATGATCATAAATAAAATGTTTGTTTTTAATATTTTGTTGAGAATCCTTTGCAGGCAATGACTGCCTTAAGTCTGGAACTCATGGACATCACCAGAGACTGGGTTTCCTCCTTTGTGATGCTTTGCCTTTACTTCAGCTGACTTCAGTTGTTGTTTGTTTGTGGGTCTTTCTGCCTTTAGTTTTGAAATGCATGCTCAATCGGGTTGAGATCAGGAGATTGACTTGGCCATTAACAAATATTCCACTTTTTTACCTTCAAAAACTCCTGGGTTGCTTTTGCTGTATGTTTTGGGTCATCGTCCACTTTTAATCACTTGTAATCGCCGTCCAATCAACTTTGCTGCATTTGACTGAATCTGGACAGACAGTATATCCCTATACACTTCAGAATTAATCCGGCTGCTTCTGTCCGTCAGTTATGTTACCCGCTCTATGAAGTGTTTGAAGTTTATTTCTGAAATTGACATTTAAACTCGCAATTATAACAAGCTCTTTTGCAAAGTGTAAATACTTGCATTGTACAATTTTTTTTCTCATACACAGTGCCCATAGATTAGATTGTTTGAGACCTCTGCCATTCTTAAAATACGTCTTAGAAATATAAATCAAAAATATATTTTACTACTGCAAAATTACATCGGCAAAAGATCTTGACAAATCGATAATGAATTTTAGTTGACTGTTTTAGAAATACAGGAAGTTTTGAAGGACTGCCGGCTTCTTGATTTGTTCTCCATTTTTGAAAAAAGTGCAAAATTGTATATTCTACACTGTGCCAATGTCCACACTTATCATCCTTCTTTTGCGCGAGGCTCTTGTTTTTATGTCGGTAGTTCCCTGTGGTCATTTGTCAGGATGCGGTATTTGGTGTACAGTTTCCTTACAACAATCCCAGATTGCTTTTTCAACATGGGGCCGGAATGATACTGTGGATTGTTGTGGTGTAATTGGGGCTTTGTCGATTGGGCCTTTGGTTACTCAAATTGCTGCTGGCTCACTTTCTCAGAGCAGTGACAACATCCCAGCAAATAGCCACAAGCGTCTGTGAGAAATAAATAAGTCAAGGATTTCTTCATGGTGTCCTTCTTAGGGCTAAAAAATATGATTCTCATTTTTACGGAACGATATAGATTCAATATGATTTAGAATCGATTAGCCTAGCCTGTTTTCAGATAATGGATGGAACATTGAAGGGCACTTCCCATCCAATAAATCGCAATAAGCATTGTGCTTTGGTACTTTCAATATGATTTTAAATTTTGTCCATTGTATTGCAGTATTTAAATAATAAATGCCATTTTGGCGCTGTTTAATAGATGGGAAGTCCGGTTCTTTTCCGCGAACCAGTTCTTTCGGACAGTTCGTTTCAATGAACCGGTTAAAAAAAACGGTTCGTCGGTTCTTTTACGCCCTAACGCAGGGGTGTCCAAACTCGGTCCTGGAGGGCCGGTGTCCTGAAGAGTTTAGATCCAACCCCAATTAAACACACCTGAACCAGCTAATCAAGCTCTTACTAGGCATACTAGAAACTTAAAGGCAGGTGTGCTGAGGCAAGCTGGAGCTAAACTCTGCAGGACACCGGCCCTCCAGGACCGAGTTTGGGCACCCCTGTCCTAACGTAATGACGTCATTAGCGATGACGTAATGATATCAAGTCTATCATCCCGGGATGAAAATACACATTCAAATATATAAAGTCAGTAATCATGACTTCAGTCAGTTAAAACATCATAATCAATGATCTGAAAAGTTTACAATTAAGTTTTGCAACTAAGCACCCAAATACAGTAACAGGCAGTGATACGAGGATTTAAGTCTTGAAGATATAAAGTAAATAAATTAGTTGTCATCAGCGCAGAAACCATAACCCACTTACTGTACATAATCCATTGCGATTTATTTGTTATTAAATAAATGTACGTTTCGCCAGATTGCCCTTCATTCAAGTCTTCGGTTTCCCCGCGCTCATAACATTAGCACAGAATCAGTTGTCCAAAAGAACCAGTTCGGTTCAGCCGTGCTGCGTTAGTCGTAGTAGGCAATCTGTTCGGTAGCTTAACACTGAATCACGCATGCACAGTATCATCAGCTCATCGGTTCTCAAATCGGACGTGTCCGAAAGAACCGTTCTATCCGGCTCGCTGCACACATGCTGCTCTGCTTGTATTCATATTCAGTTCTCTCTTCACAGCAGTTCAGTAAGTGTACTGCTTGAATAAATGAACTACTCCTGGATATTGGTTTATTTCGACTCAAAGGGAGTGTCAGCCACGTTAAAAAAAGTTAATAACAAGTAATTTGTGGATTAATTCTTACTGGAGACGCGAACCGTTTCAAACCATTCAGTCCGATTTGGTGAACTGGTTCAACCGGTTCACTAAGAAGAACCGGTTAAATCGAACGATTCGTTCGCGAACCGGACATCACTACTGTTTAATGTGGATTGATCGCTGTAGCCTCAGTTCAATAAAAGCAGCAGCGCAAGGTGAACGTGAACTGATCATCTCCTCCACATTAATACCAGTTTTAGCACAAAATAATCATGACTAAACATCCGAAGGTAAGTTAAAAGAAAGAGTACAACTTTACAATCCGTATCCTGTCTCATGTAATCTCTCAATTAGTGTTTCGGCAAAGACGTCGATATAACAGCTTGTAAACAATTTGTCACGTAACGTCACATTTACCTCAGAAAAGACATATTCTGTGACCATAAATTCATTAGTAAGCTAGAAAAATAAACTATAGAGAGGGGCATTTTGCTAAATATATGCACCATATAACATATTCATTATAATTTTTACTGTTCTTCAATGTTTAATTTATGTTTGAATAAATCCATCAAGTTTTTATAACAGCCACCATTTAAATGTTTTTATTAAAAAAAAAAAAAAAAAAAATATTGAAGTAGAATTATTATTATGTAATTGTAACTTTATTATTTTAAAAACTTCATTAAGTGTAATTTTAGCAGTTGTATATTAGCCTACAAATCAGTCAATTTTAACCTTCAATATTGTAGTATCAACTGACTCTCATGTAGCTATATTTTACAGCTTTTGTTGAGAGATTTTTTTTCCCTTGAGAAAATTTGGCATGTACTGTACCTGTTTTTTATCCAAAATAATCGATATTGAATCGAATCAAATCGCAAGCTTGTGAATGAGAATCAAATCGTGAAATTTGTGTCAAAACCCAGCCCTAGTCCTTCTTTTATTTTAATTGTTTTGGTGTTTTTGCTGTAGTTTTATCAGCACAAATAAAGACAGGCCAGACATAAGACTAGACTGTTTGTGTGTGTGTGCTTGTGTTTGCCCCCGGTTTGCTGGAGGGCTTAGTGACAAACGCTGGGCCGGAGCAACAGAACTGTGTGTGTGTGTCTTGTTGACAGGCAAGTATGGAAAGACCAGAGCGTTTGTTAGTGCAGCACAGCGGTTCACTCTTTTGACTAAAAATGCTCATGCACATTTGTGTCTTGTAATTATGACCGAGAGAAAGCAAATGTTTATATTTAGAAGAGGAGAGTGTCTCTGTATGTGTCTAAGTATTAATCTACTTCGCTTAACTGCAGGTTAGGTCAGCTACCCATTAAAATAGATGTCTTGGACAAAGTGCAAAGCCAGATGAAGACTTCTTTAGTCCAAAACTCTGTCAAAACTCAGAAGTTAAGCATTTGTTTGTCCTTTGCTTTTATTTATTTATTTTTTTAAACTTAAATTTTTTTTTTTCATTTTTACATTACACTCTGTAGATATCAGAGTTGCTATTTGTTAACTGGGGAAAAACTGCAACTAAATTTAAATCTTTTATTCCTTATTTACTTGTTCTATTTTTCTATTTTTTATTATCTGTGTCTTTTGTTCTGTCACTGTCATTCTGTTACACTGTGGAGCTTCTGTCATGAAAACAAATTCCTCGTATGTGTAAACATACCTGGCAATAAAAACTCATTCTGATTCATTCTGATCTTTTAACACTCCAGAACTAACTAAAATGTAAAAAAACATAACTTTAAAGTAAAATTTTTAGTTGTCATGAAACCAATGCAACCCACCTGCATTAAAGAATGAAAATGCTATTAGATGGCAATAATGCTTGATTTAAGAAATTATAAAGTTTTTTTTTCTTTAAATGGTAACGGATATCAACTATCGGCCTTAAAATATTAAACTAAACTTTAAAAAAGACAACAAAAAAACATTACCAGTGAATGAAAAAAAAATCTGAATAAAAATGATTGTACGTTTATTGGCTTTTGCAGTCAACATGTTGTGCATAATCTTGTACATTTCTTAACCCTCAGAGAGAAGACACGGCTCCAGCAGCAAGCCCCCATCCAGCTATGCCGTCTCTGCTGCGTTTGCAAACTCTCGAAATAAGGGCAGCCTTGGGGGTGGAGTCGGGGTCGGGACTGTTAGTGGTAGTATACTTGCACGCCCCTCCAGTGCAAACAGCAACGCCCCCACTAAAATCTTCAAATCAACCAAAGAGAAGCTGCCTCACCGGAAGCCTCACTTCCCCTATAGGGTGCCACAAGAAGAGAGGTGTGTATGTGTGTTTTGATGGAGTGTAAGTGAATTTAATGTGTAAATTCGTTATGATAAGCAGCCCATTCTTGCATAACACAAATGATGTAATCTGAAGCACACCCACCTTTGGTACAATATAAGACTATTTATTTCTCTGCCTCGCAGCCCAATCCCTGCAGTCAAAGGTCCAGAGAAAGGTCCAGAGAAGGTCCATTTGAAGGTGGATTCTTCACCAAAACTCCCCCACGTGCCCACCTCTTTTTCCTCCTCCTTTTCCTCCAATACTGTGAGCACCTCTCCCTTGAAGTCAGGCCTTAACTTCCCCTCCATACCAAAGGCTCCACAGCTGGCCCCTGGTCAGATCCCCAATGGAAAGGGCCACCTCTCATCCCAAGACAAGAAACAAGACAGCAGCAGTGCCAGTAGCAGAAGACCCTTGTACAAGAGAAAAGGTGAATGTTTATACTCTCTGCTGCTATTGTATATTTATGTCACAGAAAATTCTGTGACATAAAAAACTATTTTTTTTAACTTGTGTGTTCTGTTATGTTTTTTTCCTTAAATCAGAGCGAGAGTTTAATCCAGATGTCCATTGTGGGGTTATGGATATGACAGCACGTAAGCAATGCACAAGATCCTTAACATGCAAGGTATGCCACCTTCTACACTTTGAAATATATTTTGAGTTGGAATTAGGACTGCACTTTGGACATTTTAATTTGGCCCATACAAATAGGCAGTTATTTTTGTTATTGCCAATAATCAGTATAAAAAAAAATCTTTCACACTAAAGCTTCAAGTGTCAAGACTTTCAGTCAGACTTTTTAAATCTAACTTAAAACCTGGCAAAACAAGCCTAGATGTTAAATTGTAATTTATTTTATTTTTTGAGTATTCCCCTAATAATATAGCAATGTAGTGTCAATAATATAACAAAAATAGTAAGCTCAGATGTTTCAATTTATTTTTGAACACATTATTGAAAATAATATACCAATATAGCATTAATACAAGTATGTATATATATATATGTGTGTGTGTGTGTGTGTGTGTGTGTGTGTGTGTGTGTGAGCTTTTTATTTTTATTTTAAAAAATTTTTAATTGTCCTAATGTAATATAGCAATATAGCATTAATAACATATATAAAAATAATAGCTCAAATATTATATTGTTGTTGTTTGTTGTTGTTGAGTATTGTCCTAATACAGTATGACAAGATAATACTAATGATATACCATAAATAATAAGGGTCAGTTATTATATTGTATGTTTATTTTGAATATTGTCTTAATAATTAATATGGCAATATAATGCTAATAATATACCAAAAAAAGGTCAAATATTATCCCAGAATTATTTTATTTTAAAATATCTTCTTAAACAGAATGGTCTTGGCCGATATCAATATGGTCAGCAGTGTATTTTGCATACCTAGGACCTCCCTAATGTTCAAATCCCCCCCCCCCCCCCCCCCCCCCACCCCCC
>NW_015505304.1:1588815-1631315 GCF_001515645.1 Sinocyclocheilus grahami
CCCCCCCCCCCCCCCATTTATCCACAGACACATTCCATAAGCCAGAGGAGGGCGGTGCTCGGGCGACGGCAACGCTTTGACACGCTTCTCGCTGAGCACAAGAGCAAAGCGCGCGACAAGGAGCTGCAGTTCAGGTTGGACCCTTCACACCCAGCACCCCCTCTCAGGGACCCTCACCCTCCCCCCTCCCGTAACTCACAAGACCCTCACCCGGTCTCCCATGGCAATGGCACTGCCGATGCCACCAAGCCTTTGCCCCACAGCAAACCCAAACCTCATAATTCTGGGCTTCCACGGTGAGTTGCTTCCTCCTGCCCCACTATTTACTCTAAACCGGCTTCCTTTTGATTGATTAGCCAAATTTGTTATAGACCTCCAGTTGTTCTTTGTTCGGGTGGTTGACAACGAAAGCAAATGTTAGGGTGCTTTTCTGTGTCTTCAGACTCAACAGCAGTAACTCTCACAGTGGAGGAGACCCAGCCATGGCCCAAGACCAGGCCCACCATTCTCACCCAGCCCCTGTTGGCACAGAGACCAACCGCTTCTCCAGTGACGAGGGAGAGAACGAGGAAAGAGAGGAGGGCACAGAGAAACTGGACTGCCATTATTCAGGTTACCACCCACGACCAGCTGCTGTAAGTATAAGAAACCTTGTGATCTTAAAGTATTAGGGAGTTTTTTTTCTTTTTGAACCAATGTGCAATTCCTTTTCTGCCTCTAATCAGTTCTGCACTTTTGGAAGTCGATTGTACGGTAGAGGTTGTTATGCGTTCGACCGGCGCTGGGATCAAGTACGGTGTGCTCTCACCACCATGTTGGACAAGCATGTCAACTCACAATTGTGGAAGTAAGTGTGTTGAGACCCTTCCCACTTCTCCATTGCTCCATTAAACACAATCCTTATTATGATTTCTTGCATTTACTTTGTAGGAAAATCCCTCTAGCGTTAGAGAACTCGGCAACAACACCGACAACCTCTCACCGGACAAGCACAAACTCCCATTCTTCCTCATCCTCCTCCATTTCTGCAGGGTTTCTCAGCTTGTCCTCACCACCGCCTTATGACAGCAAGCCAGTCCTGTCATATGGCACCACCCTGAACGCCCGCTCTTCTCCACAAGCCTCCGCCACTGAGCAGCCCGCCTACAGTGGCACTTCTAGACAAGTGTCAGCCTCATCACCCCAGATGCCTTCAGCCCACTCGTCCTCGCTACCCTCGTTGGGCTCCAACCGACCCCTTAAATCCCGATCTGGTACAAAGTCCTTTAAGGCTCGGGAGCCATCCTCCAGCCTAAGTAACTCTATCGTCAAGGGCAGTACTAACAGCAGTGCTAGCATCAGCGGTAGTCTCAGTTCAGGCAAGAAGCGGAAAAATAGTTCCCTGCTTACCACCCATAGCACTTACACCTCTGACTCTTTCTCATCCTCATCTTTTAAGAAGAACTGTGCGGTAAACTCGGGCAGCCTTGGCAGCACCTACCACACCTCGCTTGCCTCCACCCCCTCTTCATCTTCATCGTCATCAATGTTGTCATCATCCCACAGCGGGGTTTACAGTGTGGGGGTGAATTGCACCCCAGGCAGGGCCAACTCTTTGAGCTTGAGGCAGGAGTCGACAGGACGTGGCCCTCCCTCAGGCAGCCCAGCCGAGTCCATTAAACGCATGAGTGTAGTGATGAACAGCAGTGACTCCACCCTCTCCCTCGGGCCATTTGTTCACCAGAGCAGCGATCATCATGCAGATTCACGTCTGGAAGCCAAAAGGAGGAAAGGCTCACCTGGCTCTAGTAGCCTCAACAGCACAGGTGCATAAACCTTGTTTTTTACTTTCATTTCAGTTTTGATCTAGATTCTGTTTCATTTCAGTTAGTTTTAATCTGGTTTCTGTTTAATCATATTTTGGTTTCAGTCCAGTTTGTTTAATTTCAGTTTAGTTCTAATCAGTACTCTGTCATTTTAGTATTAATCCAGGTTCTTTTTCATTTCAGTTTAGTTTTAAATGCAGTTTTTATTCATTTCAGTTTATTTATTTATTTATTTGTTTACATTTTGGATTCAAATAAGTTTGTTTGATAAAGTTTCTGTTTACTTTTCAAGTTTTAATCCAGATTTCTGTATGTCATTTAAGTATTAATCCAGTTTCTGTTTCATTCCACTTTTAATTTGGTTTCTGTTTTAATTTAAAATTTAGTTTTAATCCCATTATGTTTAATCTCAGTTTAGTTTTGATCTGGTTTCTGCGTCATTTCACATTAGTATATCAATCCTGTTTCTTTTTCATCTTTTAGTTTTCATCCAGTTTCTATTTCAGTTTCTGTTTTATTACAGGTAGATTTAATTTGGTTTCTGTTTTATTTCAGTTTACTTTAGTGTTAATCCAGTTTTAGATTCAAATGAATTTCTTTGATCCGGTTTCTTTTTAGTTTTTATCCAGACTGTCTAATGCTTCTTTAGTATTTATCCATTTTCTATTTAATTTCAGTTCATTTAATTTTGCTCTCTGCTTCATTTCAGTCATCTCAATCTAAATTGCTATTTCTTCTCAATTTGGCTTCAGTCATTTTTTTTCCCATTGTGTCTAATGTCATTTTAGTAATATTCTATTTTTTATTTCTATTATATTTCAATTTAGTTGTGATCTGGTTTCTGTGTCATTTCACATTAGTATCAACCCCATTTCTGTTTCATCTTAGTTTAGTTTTGATCTAGTTTTGATTTCACTTCATTTTAGTATTAATCCAGTTTCTGTTTCCTTCCAGTTAGATTTAATTTGGTTTCTGATTTATTTCAGTTTAGTTTTAATCCCGTTATTTTTAATCAGATTTTAGTTTTGATCCGATTTCTGTTTCACTTTGGTGTTAATCCAGTTTTAGATTCAAATAAATTTCTTTGATCTGGTTTTTGTTTCGTTTTAATCCAGACTGTCTAATGCCTTTTTAGTTTTTATCCATTTTCTATTTTATTTCAGTTAATTTAATTTAGCCGTTTCATTTCAGTTTAGTTTCAATCTAAATTTCTATTTAATCTCAAATTGGCTTCAATCCTTTTTTCATTGTCTAATGTCTTTTTAGTAATAATCTAGTTTCTATTTCTATTCTATTTCTGTTCAGTTGTGATCTGGTTTCTGTGACATTTCACATTAGTATCAATTCTGTTTCATCTTGGTTTAGTTTTGTTCCAGTTTTAAAGTTTTACTTTGATCGGTTGCTTTTTCATTTCAGGTTACAATTTTGCTATTGTTTCATTTCAGTTTAGTTCTGTTCAAGTTTTTTTTACACTTCACCACTCTTCAAAGTTTACTTCAAAATTGAACAGGGATCATACAGAACTGTCAGACTGATCAATCTCACTTTTTTCTGCATTCTCATCGTTATATAAGTCCTAAAACACTATGATCCCAAAATCACTTGTAGACTTGATATTATTATATGCCGTTTGCTTGATTTCATAGTGCTGTCTCTTATTCAGATTTTGTAATGACTTTGACAGTGTCTGGAGCAGGAGGGGGAGGAGGACAAGGTCCTGGCAGGCCCAAAATGGCCAAGTCTCCATCAATCAACAACATCCACAGCAAGCACGCTCGCTCTATACCTGGACCACCAGGGCTCCCTAACAATTCACACATACATCAGGTTAGTTTGTTTTCCTTCCTCGTTTTAGTTTAGAATGTAATATCATCTCTTTCCTCTTAGACATTACATTTCCATACTTGTGTGTGTGTTTCCCACAGCCAAAGGCTCGTCCCTGACACAGGTGAGGAGGCTCTGAGCATGCTGAGCAGTAGGCTGGACCCAGAGCTCCCTCAGCCCCCTCATGTCACTCTGCACGAGGCCTTCTTTTTCTCTTACTCTTCCCACAATCCTCAGGGTGGAATGCACACTGGGTGGCCCATTGATGTCCTTCGTGAGGATTTCCTCCCAAAGCCATGCAGGGGCACTCTCCGGGGATAGGATAATAAGCCAGAGAGATATAGTTCTCCTGTCGGAGGTTATAATGAATCTATACAATGCACCATTGGGTACAAAGCCTGCTTCGTAGATCATGAGCTGCCCAGCCTGAGCACTTGCGCTGGGGTCGGAAGGTACAGATTTGGGCTGGTGCGTAGCCTCGCCAACACTACCAAGCATGGAAGGGATGTGTGACGTGAACAAGATGAGTTGCTTTACCGATATTCTTCGGTATGTTAGCTTGAAGGTGTGGACATACTGGACATACTGGAAACTGTAATCCTACTCCGCCTTGGAGGAAGTGTACAGGAGAGGAACATCCCTAAAGTAGACACACAGTCAACTTAAGTTAGTCATACACATGATCTCTCACTGGAAGGCTGTATTAGATTGAGCTACACTCACTGCAGATAGACATGACAGGAGTGGAGTTTCAACATGAGCAACCTAAACTTAAAGATTATGCAAACTATACATTTTTTTAGACCACATTTTGTTTACAGGTTAGCAAATGTATAGCAAACAGAACAAAATATTTATCGTATACCATTTTCCATTTATTTTTGAAAAGTTTTCATTTAGATTTGATTGTTTTATTTCAAGGGGATTTTTTTTTTAACTTCTTTCAGAGAAGCTAAAAGAGAGTTCTTTTAGGCTGATTTATTGCAATTTATTTTTTTACAAAAAAATCCAACCCCAAATCAAATACCTTGCATTAGCTAACACTAGTTTTTTTTTTGTTTGTTTTAGACATGCTAGTAGCCTAGCATGTCTTTACTGAATCCTGAGCAACAGTCGTCTCTTGAAGCTCCAGAAAACACTGTAATCCTCTTAAAAAACATGCCTTGGACAACACAGATATTTTAGGTACATTAAGGGCTTGATTCAGTGAACCTTTTAGCACATGCAAAAATTGCTCCAGTCGGAGCAAAATGAGAGACGGCAGGTGACGTTTCACCTCCTCCAGTTACCCATCGTAGCACTAAAGAAGCATGTGCTGAAATCTTAATGTACTAAAATCTGCAGTCTCGCTCAAATGATTGTAGGAGAGTTTCCTGGTGAAGATGTCTTAGGCATGGTATCGTTATGTGCCGTTTCAATCTCAGAAAGGGGCTTGTGGCTAGATGACGTTGAGCCTTAGACCAACATGACAGACACACTATCATCTCAGCAATGGAGTAGACATCTACACAACTCCCAATACTGTGAGACACATAAACAGTAGTCTGGCCAGCACCATCTCATCCAATAACCACTACCTTGTACTGCGACTGAACGTTCCTGCATTGATCCCACACAAGCTTTTGTTCTTTGTGACCCTAAAGAGGTTAGTAGCTAGACATTCTGATTTAAATCTGTCAACTTAAACGCAATAGATCCTTCTTTGGCTAATTAATCTTCATAAGAGATCTTGAGGTGGATTTTGTTGTGTAAGTTGGGGCTTCTCTTTAAAACTTCTGTAAATTACTGAACTCCACTGATGTCAGTCAGCAATGGTTGCTGAGAAGTAGAGCATGGTTTTTTTTTTTCTTGTGTATTTTTTTTCCCTTCTGCTTTTTCGTACACGAAACCGAATTCAAATATTGAAGTATCCCTATTTCAGAATACATATTTTGTTAAAGAATTGTACATATGGAGATGTATTTTTGCACTGGCATTTTCGTAAACGATTTTTGGTACAGTTGAGATCATTATTATTTATTTAGTAAATGGAAACATTCTAAGATTATTAGAAGTGGTTCACTGCCAAGCCGATAATGCAATACGCCACTCTATCCGAACACAGCTTCTTGTTAGTCGCATGCCGAGTTCCCCCAGACAGATTGTTGCCACAGTAGTGGGAAACCATCCACCGTATACTATATTGTTTTCTAGGTGTTAATAGTGCTTCTTTTCGCTCGTGATGCCTCCCCATCTCGAACCACGAGATCAGAGAATGTGATCAAAATGGCCCGTTTAACTGTGCAAAAGTTTTCTGGCTGGCTGATGTATTTTGTAGGACTTTTCTAACTGGGTGAGGGAACAAAACCGTTGTACAGTGCAAAATGTGCACCACTGTTGCCAAACGTTGTAATTGGATACACTGCTTTTTAATTACTTGTTCATTTGCTTTTAACGCTGACAAAAAAAGAGAAAGTGCCTGAATTAGTTTCTCATCAACTGTTGTTATGGCAGAGCTTTTTATTTCATGTATTCTTTTTTTCACAGTACTTGAATGTTATATAAGGGTTTAGAAACTTTTTAAACCTGCCTAGCAATCTCACACATCGCCCTTTTCCCCTTCAAGTAGAGCGGTAACTCTGATTGATGAAATGCATGGCAGAGGAGTAACACTTACTTGACAATGACATGAGAAAAGCTTCTTATCTGTCTCTTGTATTCTTTTATGACTACTTTTGATAGAAATTTTCAAAGCGAGGGGGATAGATATTTTTGTGGCTACGTCTGTGATTTCAACCAATGTTTTAGGCAGATAAATGTACTGTTTACCTTGAAATTGTAACTCCACTGTTTTCAGATGTTGAAAGCTTTGTGAAGATGTTTGATTAAAAACCACAGATCTGGAATGTGAATCGAAGATGATAAACGCAGTTTGCTTTTTGGGGAAGAAGCCTCTACATATAAAGTTGTGTACAAGTGTGTATATTTTGATTTTTTTTTCTGTCTTTTTTTGTATACATATTCAAAAATCATTTGATCAGCTGGACTTTTGTGTGTTGGCTGCTATGTAATTCATGAACAAACAGTAGGGTAGATTTACTTAATATTTAAAGATTGTATAGTATATTTGTTTTGTAACAAGTTTCTGTAAATATATAAAAAAAATAATTTATACAGTTATTTATAAGAAAAATGTGTCTGCCTCAGTTTTTTTTTTCCAGTTGCTCGCACACCAAAGACAAACTCAAATGTTTCCTCCAATTCAGTTTTATTATATTCTGTACATAAAACAAGTCATGTTCTCAAGAAAAGACGAGTATTGATCAAACGTCATGTAATATTTAAAGATTGTATAGTATATTTGTTTTGTAACAAGTTTCTGTAAATATATAAAAAAAAATAATTTATACAGTTATTTATAAGAAAAATGTGTCTGCCTCAGTTTTTTTTTCCAGTTGCTCGCACACCAAAGACAAACTCAAATGTTTCCTCCAATTCAGTTTTATTATATTCTGTACATAAAACAAGTCATGTTCACAAGAAAAGACGAGTATTGATCAAACGTCATGTGCTGGACTACATGTTGATCACTCTGGACAGCTTCTGCACTCTGTTCAGCAGGAGATCGCCCTTCTTTATGGTTTCCTGGTACTGCCAGTTCTTACTATCAGGTCTGTGGGGGAAAAAAAAAAAAAGACAAGAAATGCATTTAGCTAACGATAACCAACAGAGATTTAAATGACTAATCCACACAAACATTAAGGTCCTCACCTGTTGGTTTCCACAATCTCATTGACTTTGTCGATCTTGCAATGTAAACGTCCTGCAGCGATAAATCGCGACAGCTCCCTTGAGAAAGAAAAAGACCAAAGTGAGCATAAAATAATGAACGTTTACATAGTTGTTTATATGACCATGGGAGCGTACTGGTCGATGAACTCTGTGCTGACTCCAAACGCTTCGGCCATGTATCCCAGCGTTAGAGAGCGGTAGGATTCCAGGAGCTGGCTGTAGGCCAGGATGCGCATCTCTCGGACATAGTAACGGTAATGAGGAGCAAACAACCAGTCTTGCTTCATCTCCTGTTCCACTCGAGCTACAGAAGAGAAACAGATGGAAACTCTGACCAAAACATTTTAAACAATAACAGACCAGCAGACTTACAGAAGTACGTTCAATAAACATGGCAAATAAATAAGCAATAACATAGTTTCCTCAATTGTTCTTTAAAGTCTGCTGTGCCAATATTTCACTTACCTAATGACTGAAAGAAGTATCCCAGCGTTAGAGAGCGGTAGGATTCCAGGAGCTGGCTGTAGGCCAGGATGCGCATCTCTCGGACATAGTAACGGTAATGAGGAGCAAACAACCAGTCTTGCTTCATCTCCTGTTCCACTCGAGCTACAGCAGAGAAACAGATGGAAACTCTGACCAAAACATTTTAAACAATAACAGACCAGCAGACTTACAGAAGTACGTTCAATAAACATGGCAAATAAATAACATAGCTTACAACATTAATCTTAAAACAGAGCGTGGCTAGTTAAGCAATAACATAGTTTCCTCAATTGTTCTTTAAAGTCTGCTGTGCCAATATTTCACTTACCTAATGACTGAAAGAATACAGAATAACGGCACTCGTAGAGAGAGAAGAGGTACTGACGGACAGCAGGTAAACTGTGCAACACCTCCAAGATCTCAGCACCCTTAATTACCTGAGAGAAGACAAGAGATTTGATCATTTCATGCATTAAGCTATTACTATTAAGAATCAATTGTTTTTATTAGGTTCATTTTTTTTGCCAATATAACATACAGGAAGTCCTTTCCTAGCAGACAACTTTTTGTGTTGCTCTCAATAAGAGTGTCTGCAAAATGCATTAAATATAAACTTCTAGATATGATTCAATAAAGCAGGAGTTTTCAAACGGTGGTCCTGCAGCCTTAAAGGAACACTCCACTATTTTTGAGAAAAGGCTTATTTTCCAACTCCCCTAGAGTTAAACAGTTGAGTTTCACGGCCTAATCAGATAAATGATCTATGCTAAGCTACAGCTAAAAGTGCTACCGCCAGACCCGGAGATCGGCTGAATGGATTCGAAAACGGTAAAACTCAACGGTTTAACTCTAGGGGAGTTTGAAAATGAGCCTATTTTCAAAAATAGTGGCGTGTTCCTTTAAGGGGGTGATAGAAGGTAAATGAGGAGACGATGTAAAATGTATATTTAGGTCTTTCAAAGTTAACTTTTTAATGATGTTTTAACAATGATTTTGAAAACATTTAGACATATTCCTGTTTCATTGTGCTTTCTAATGACAGATCTAAAATCATGACATTAACAGTGATTATTTAATTCAATTGATCTCTTAATTTTTAAAATTAAAAGGATAGTTCACCTTCAGTTGTTGGTACCCATTGACTTGCATAGTGTTTCAAAAATAGTGGCGTGTTCCTTTAAGGGGGTGATAGAAGGTAAATGAGGAGACGATGTAAAATGTATATTTAGGTCTGTCAAAGTTAACTTTTTAATGATGTTTTAACAATGATTTTGAAAACATTTAGACATATTCCTGTTTCATTGTGCTTTCTAATGACTGATCTAAAATCATGACATTAACAGTGATTATTTAATTCAATTGATCTCTTAATTTTTAAAATTAAAAGGATAGTTCACCTTCAGTTGTTGGTACCCATTGACTTGCATAGTGTTTTTTTTTCATGTAAGGCAATGGGAACCAGCAACTGAAGGTGAACTATCCCTTTAAGAATTCTTTTTTTTTTATTTTTTTTTATTTTGAAGGCACGAAAAATATTATTTTTCTTTTCATATTTTTAATATATCTCCTATGTAGGGTTGGGTACCTTCCAGGCTGTGTGTTGAGTTATTTTGAGGGGACTGCAAATTTACACTGTTATACAAGCTGTACACTCACTACTTTACATTGTAGCAAAGTGTCATTTCTTCAGTGTTGTCACATGAAAAGATATATTAAAATATTTACAAAAATGTGAGGGGTGTATTCACTTCTGTGAGATAATGTATTTCAACTGTAGGGCTAATACAATATGCCCCCTATATGAATATTATATAGACCTATTGTTTAAATCAAATTTATGCTTTAAAAGTAGGGTAATCATAGCAGGTTTCATCCATAGTCTGTCCGTTTAAACATCTGTGTTTAGCTTCAAATGGCGTTTTTGACGACAGTGTTATATAAAAATTTTTGCATTCCGATTCTGACATCCAAAGGCACAACAATAAAAATGTTCTCTTATTACATGGATTTTACCCATTTCCCTCCACTTGTTCCCAGTGTTTTTCTGCCACTACTATGCGCGCGCAGCTGCAAGTGACGTAACTGTGACGTCTAATCCAAATTGGTCTATAGTGAGACGCAGAGGCCGGAAATCACCGCGAGCGTCACGCGTGCTTCAGTATTTGTGTAGTAAACAAAACTGTGTTTCCGCACATTCATACATACAGAGGCAAGCGGAACATGCAGGATTCATATTTAAACCGTCTTTTTGCATTTTAATATTCACAGACACTAGTTCATATCGCGATTCGAATTAAGTGGCAGTGGCTACTTTTGCTTTATTCATCCAAAATTGGCAAATTCCGTGGCATTCCGCGCTATAGAGTAAATTACGTTTTTATGAATGGACTCATTTTCGCAGAAACCATATGGCCCTAGAAATGTAACCACACTTCAGAACATTTCGGCTTGCCCTGTGTGTTGTTTGAACGAGTTGCAGGGGTGACCTCACATCACAGGGTCTCTTTCTCTCTGTAGCGTATGCGCCCAGATGCGTTCTCGGGTACCGAAATGTGGCACCGATTGATTTAACGTGAATTGGTACTCGGTAGTACCGACGCAATTCGGTCGGTACCCTTAAAAGTACCGAGTTCGGTACCCAACCCTACTCTTTATATTGTGTGCAAAACTTTTTTAATTCTTTGATGAATAGAAAGTACAGCAATTAATTTAAATCTTATCTTTACTGTCACTTTTGATCAATTTTATGTATCCTTATTGAATAAGAGAATACATTTATTTCCAAAAAAAAAAAAAACATCTAACATCAATTGTACATACACTGTTTTTTTTTAGGCTAGATCTCACCTTCTCTCTCAGGTCCGGCCTCTTGAGTGCGATCATACACACATACACAGTGTACGTGACGAATGTCTTGTAGTCCATAAGCTCATATGAGGTGAATGTGGACACTGGTGATTTAATAAGAATATTGGCAACACTTCAGTGTCCAATTCTCACTATTGACTAGTTGGTTATTACCATGAATATTACTAGATATTGGCTGTTTATTATTAATTAAAAAGCACATATTAATGTCTTGTTCTGCAAGCCCTTATTCTAAATCCTTAATCCTACCCAAATCTTAAACTTTACAACTACTTTACTAAGTATTAATAAGCAGTAAGTAGGAGTATTTTGAGGCAAAGGTCAGTTAATAGTGAGAACTTGACGCTAATCTAAAGTGTGACCAGAATTATGTAGTTACGTGAAATAATTAAAAGTATTAAAAATCATTGTATCATTAACTTGTCGAGGTTGACATAGGATTTAGAAAGCAATTAGAAATAAGTAATGCAATACTTTTTGGAGAGAGTGATTTGTACTGTAATCTAATTACACTGTTGAAGATGTGATTAATTGCTTTTTTAGAGTAACTTACCCAACACTGCTTTCAAGAATAAACGTAAACTGTGACAACGGTCCCAGGTTTACACTATATTATACTAAAGCAATTAAGAAAACTAACAATGGACATTCAAAAGTGCCAGAAGACGAAATGTGTAGCTGAAAACAACCAAACACATTAGCAGCTAATGAGCTAGTGTGCTACTTGGTTTAGCCTGTCAGCTAACGAAACCTCAAGAGGCAGGGACATTACAAAGCTCGTGCATATAACGTCCCTGCAGTGGTACAGAAACGTAGACATATATCTGCTAAACGAGCAGCATGTGTGAGTGAATGAACTCACTGTTGAGTTTGATGGCGTCCATTAGCTCGCTCCTCACTTTAGCATCCTGTCTGTGATCATTCAGAGTCAGCGAAAACTTCAGCTGAGCTATCCTCAGATTGGGGTTTTTAGGTAAACCCTCTTCCTCCAGGTTTTCCAAAGGCATATTTGCAGAGTTAAAAGAGATCCAGAGAAGGACGGGAGTCTAGGTTTTGACTCGGAGTGACAACGATGACTACGGGGAAATCTAAACAAAAAAAAAGGTGAATTCACTTCCTCTTGCTCGAGACAACGACGCGGGGAAAACACAGTCTAACAAAGTCAAACAACGTAACAAAAATAATAACACTGCCCTCATCTGGTTGTATGTTATATTGGGGGTTTCAGGGTTTTCGATCTTTTATGCCACGGACCCCAAAAATGATCATCCTATATTTTCAAAGACAGCTATATATATATATATATATATAGTAACAGTATTCTTCATCAAAGAAAAGTTCAGTTTTAAAAGTTACATTTTAGTCATTAAAAAAAATAAAAATAATATATATATATATATATATATATAGCTGTCTTTGAAAATATTTGATGATCATTTTTGGGGTCCATATATATATATATATATATATATGATTTTTACAAATATGTTAAGCACCAAAAACATTGATGGCAGTAAGAATAATTATTAATAATCGAGCACCAAAAATAACTGACAACAATTTATAAGTATCAAAGCAGCATATTAGAATGATTTCTGAAGGATCATGTGACACTGAAGACTGAAAATTCACATTTGCTATCACAGGAATACATTACATTTTAAAATATATTACATTAAACATTTATTTTGAATTGTGTAATATTCCGCAATGTTTACTGTATTTTTGATCAAATAAATGCAGACTTGGAGACCTCTTTCAAAAACATTAAAAAAAAAAAAATTATTCCAAACTTTTAATTCAATGCCACCATTTATGTTTGATTCATCTGTCTTTAATAGATCTGGCTTCAGGAAAGGAATGTTTTGATACTCAATATTTCTTTGAATTGAGCTAAGTTTCTAATTTTATTCACAGGGAAATTCTTGGCCGTGAAGAGTGCTGGAACATTCTTCTATGCATCCCAGCGTTTTTTTGTGTGGTCCAGCTGGCAATCTTGCCATTCTTCCCTGATTGCCATAGAGGCACATTTGTGGTTTCCCAAAGAACCTTGAAAGAACCTTTTTTTTTTCCAAGTGTGAAGAATATTTCAGGAATCTAAAGAAACTTTTTTCCACTATAAATATCCTTTTGTGCAATCAAAAGGTTCAGTGGATGTTAAATGTTCTTCATGGAATCATAGAACCTAATAAAGAACCTTTATTATTAAGAGTGTACTTACTGTAGAGTTAGTTTTTTTTTTAGTTAATTGTAATTATGCAAAATTTACTGTTACTATTACTATAGTAAGTACATGTAACATATGTAACAAGGACACTGTAAAATAAAGTGTTACCAGAAGGCCATTTAAGTATCAGTTCAGTGTATCATACTTAAAATCTAGGTATGAATCAATCCATGACGATTAGTCTCCAATCTGTTATCTGTTTTCCCACAGTACATTCAGAGCTTTATTAACAGCAGCTGGACGTATCACTACGGGGATGTTCCAGGAGAGAAGACTGTCACCTTTATCTGGTCTACTGTGGTGGCTCTATACGCTTTTGGAGGTCTCATTGGCTCCATTACTGTCAGATACTTTACCAGTCACCTGGGAAGGTTAATCTCACCCATCCTCATCTGCTTTCCCTATTCTTCCTTTTAATGTTTTCACAACAAAAATGGATGTTCATTTACTGTATAAGTTCTTCTTGCAGAAAAGGAGCCATGCTGTTGAATAGTGCTATAGCAGTTGTGGCCACAGTAATCATGTACATTAGCAAACCTACACACTCCTTCGAGTTGATACTTGTAGCACGCTTCCTATTTGGATTCGGAGCAGGTATGTGCATTAGATTGTAAATAAATTATATATAAAAGTTGTGATTATATATATATATGATGTGATTTGCTCTTTGTTCAAAGGGTTGGGTTTGAATGTACATACCATCTACCTTGGTGAGAGTTCACCGAAAAAAATCAGAGGCATGGTGACAGTCACAGCCACTACCTTTATGTCCCTTGGTAAACTATTAGGACAATTTGCTGGCCTCAGGTAATAATTAAGTATTAAAGCTTGGGCATTGAATTGATTGGACATCTGAATCAAGCTTGCAGTCAATTATATGAAAAGGGCAGGTTTAAGCATACGGACCCCAAAAAAAAGCCAGTCTTTCACTAGGAGAGCTGTGTTCTTTGATTAAGAATTACACGGTCAAAAAAAAAAAATAATGTTTACGCTATTATCATTAACATGCCTTAGATAAATACACCACCCGCCAAAAGTCTGTCTTATTAAAATGTCTAATAACAAAGATTTCCTATTATTATCAATGTTGAAAACTGGTGCTTAATATGTTTGTGGAAACCGTGATACATTACCATTTAAATGTTTGGGGTAAGATATTTTTAAAAAGTAATACTTTATAGCAGGGACATATTAAATTGACCAAAGTGATAGTCAAGACATTTATAATATTACAAAATATTTATGTTGTAATTAAATGCTGTTCTTTTAACTTTTCATCAAAGAAAAGTTATATTTTAAAAGTTACATTTTATCAATTATATATATACGTATATATATATATATGATTTTTACAAATATATTAAGCACCAAAAACATTGATGGCAGTAAGAATAATTATTAATAATCGAGCACCAAAAATAACTGACAACAACTTATAAGTATCAAAGCAGCATATTATAATGATTTCTGAAGGATCATGCGACACTGAAGACTGAAAATTCACCTTTGCTATCACAGGAATACATTACATTTTAAAATATATTACATTAAACATTTATTTTGAATTGTATAATATTTCGCAATGTTTACTGTATTTTTGATCAAATAAATGCAGTCTTGGAGAACTAGAGACCTCTTTCAAAAACATAAAAAACCCCAGAATTATTCCAAACTTTTAATTCAATGCCACCATTTATGTTTGATTCATCTGTCTTTAATAGATCTGGCTTCAGGAAAGGAATGTTTTGATACTCAATATTTCTTTGAATTGAGCTAAGTTTCTAATTTTATTCACAGGGAAATTCTTGGCCGTGAAGAGTGCTGGAACATTCTTCTATGCATCCCAGCATTTTTTTGTGTGGTCCAGCTGGCAATCTTGCCATTCTTCCCTGATGCTCCACGATATATTCTGATAGAGAAAGGCAACACTCAACAGTGCAGAAAAGGTGCATTACATTTACAGTAACTGATCAACCTCTGTATGTCATTGCAAACGTCTTTTGTTTTAAATCACGTATTCACGTTTTGATCGGCAGCACTGCAGTGTCTGTGGGGACCAGGCGATTATAAGTTGGAGATAGAGGAGATGTTAGCAGAACAGGCAGTCATTGGAGAGGAGCACAACAAGAGTGTGCTGGATCTGCTGAGAGACAAGCACCTGCACTGGCAGGTCCTTTCCATGCTGGTCATAAACGGATGCATCCAGTTCAGCGGCATCTCTGCTGTAAATCATTTAGCATTTATTGTCAAAACACCAAATTATGCTTCTAAATAGAAATGTGCCTTATGTCATTGTGTTGTCAAAAAGTATCTAAGACATCCTTACAGAACAACCTATATACTAAATATTGTGATCTTCTTCCCTTCTTGCTCACAGATCACCGTCTTCTCTTTCAACATCTTTTTGGAAGCGGGTATTCCAGTGGACAAGATCCGTTATGTCACTCTGGGCATCGGAGCATCAGAAGTCCTCATCTCCATAACCTGTGTAAGTAAGCTCCAGAGAGGTGCACATTAAAGTGTGTAATCTGAAATCAAACTGGTATAATTTGTGGTGGAGGAACATCATAAATCATCTATGGGGCCCATGTGTGTTTGTGTGCATGTGTAGGGGCTGTTTATTGAGAGTGTGGGGAGGAGAGCCTTGATGTGGCGAGGGTTTGGGGGAATGTCGGTCATTATGGCATTAATCACTGTCACCCTGTACCTAAAGGTGAGTCTCTATCATTTAACAGCTCACAGCGATCAAAACAGAATTTATTACCTTATCTCTGTTTTGTCTTCAGGACTACAGCTCTGTGATTCCATACACCACTGTCATCCTCATTTTCCTGTTCTTTATTTCCTATGGGGGAGGCCCAGGTAAACTATTGAAATATTTATACAACATTTCGTTTCAATCCTTAAATCTGATTGGTCACATGGCATTCCAAAAGCAACAATAACAGTACTGTATATAAGGGGCTGTGCACACAAAACGCTTTTTTGAATTTCATTTTCATTTCACCATAGTGCATGTTATTTTGCAGCTTCTCATGCACAACACGCCTTTACAGAAACAAAGCATATATAGCAAAGCTATATTTACTTCCTGTTGTATAAGCAATACTGCTCTTGCAATCATGCTGCTGTGTTCAAAACAACAGTATTCTACAACATTTATATTGCTTATGATAAGCACATACTACATTCATTATAAACTGACTAGCCAGTGCCAACAACTCAAACCAGTTTGATCTGAACAGCTGGAGTAGCCCCATCACTCGTCAATGAGATCTTCATCCAGTCATACCGCCCGGCTGCATTTGTGTTTACCGGCTTCCTGCGCTGGCTAGGATTCACAATGCTTGGATTCATCTTCCCATTCCTTATTGTAAGTCCAGCACCATACCAATACCATAAAAAAACATGTGGGTCGGAACGTCTCAACTCAACCAGTGGTCCCTGGCTCAAATTTTTAATTCTGTCCAAAACTTTTTGAAGAAAGATAAACATGTATAGTGAAGAAAGCCAAACTATTAAATGCCATGGAAGTATATTTACGGAGTAATCCACTATTTTGTAGAGGGGGGCCAAAATAGCAATTTTCACCTTAGATTCGGAGTCAAAATTACCGGGGATAAAAATGACTTTAGAAAGATGGCAGCATCATTATTTTATTTTTACATAGAGATAGGTCTAATAGTAAATCTGTTGACTTTAGCCGTTTTATTCTCCAAAGTTTGCATGGCTGTAACTCAAGATGTACAGTATTAAAGATATCTTAATGCCCATTTAGATTTTGGGTCTTAACAAACTTTTCTATGGGCATCTTCATTATTCTTCAGACAATCCTTTTCAAATATAATAAGCATCAGTTGTATGCAAACATTTGGTTTTCAACCACAACAATCTGGACATGGAGCCGCATTGAGATCCCCATATCTATGGGACTGAACTACACAGGGCCTTGAAAATGATGACTCCAAAAGAAAAGTTGATTAAGAATCAGAATCTAAAATCATACTGAGATATCTTTAATAATTAAGTTACAACTACTAACTAAAAATTGAGTTACAGACATGCAAACATTGGAAAAAGAATATTTCTTGCAATTATTTTGAAAGAGGGAAACAACATTACTTGTTTTTCAGACACTCCTCTTTAAAAGAAAAAATATCATCTGTATGCAAAGTGACACATTTGGTTTTTGACCACTGAATACAGTATGTACACAGTTTCAAAGATTACCCCTGGAGCCATATTGAGATTCAAACATCTCTGAAATTGAACCATAGGCCCTTAAAAATGAACATGCCAAAAGGAAAGTTTGTTAAGACCCAAAATCTAACAAAGGACATTAAGATATCTTTAATACTTCTTGAGTTACAGCCATGCAAACTTGAAACTTGAAAAAACCTGAAGAAAAGTGCTTTTTCCCATTTTCAAACTGTCACCACTGGCATATAATGCAAGAAATATTACTAAAGTCAACAGATTTTACCAATAGACCTATCAATCTCTGTGCAAAAATAAAATGATGCTGCCATCTTTCTGAAGTCATTTTACCTCCCTGTAACTTGGCTCTGAATCTCAGGGGAAAATTGCCATTTTGACCCCTGTCCACAAAATAGTGAATTACTCAGTAAATATACATTCATGACTGTTTGGCTTTCTTCAGAAAAAAATATTGACAAAATAGAAAATTTGAGCTGGGGAAGTTTCTGAAATTTGGTTGATTTGACACAGAATGACCCACATGTCTTTAAATATAAAGCAATGTTTGTGGATTCAGCCACTTTTAAACTTTAATGACAGTAAAATATATAGTGAGCCTGTTCTCCACAAACGCAGCATCAGTAAATGTCATTGCTATTAGATGTTTGATTATTGGTTTATGTAATAAGCTTTTGCCAGCATACAGTTTTTCTTCTCTTTATTTTATACTGTCATAAAATACGAACTAAAATACAGAATAATTCTCTTATGTGTGCCCTATTATACAGTATGTCTTCATTTTGAACAATGTGTAATACCAGGCTTTCAGCACACCTTTTCACTGCTCCAGTGAAACTGCTCTGCTGTCTGTCGTCTCACTTTAACAAAAGGCCACGTTCTCATCCATGTTTCTGCAGGCTGCTCTGAAGTCTCTGAGCTTTGTTCTCTTCTCCTGCGTTTGTCTGATAGCCGCTCTCTACGTCTTCTTCATCCTTCCTGAAACAAAAGGTAAAACTCTCCTTGAGATTTCCCAAGAGTTTGAGAACATCAGAGCATGTGGATCCTCCACAGAAGATGTCTTGTGCTTAGAGACCAAGCTGTAAAGTATACTGATGTAAATATGGACTGGCACAAGAAATATTAAATTATCATATTGATCAACATTATATTTATAAGGACAGACTGCTTGGGTTTATTTAGCAATAATGGCCAGATGATGGTACATTATCCTACTTAATATAACAATAAATAAATAAATGTACTTGAAATATTGATTTAAGTTATTTTGTGAGACGAAAAAGACAGCTGTTGAGAAAACCGGTAGCCATACCAGCAAAGGACCAGCTTAAACCAGCATCCCAGCGTCAAAACATACCTAACCAGCATATGCTGGTTTTTTTCAACAGGAATAAGGGTCAATATATTTTAGTGACCAGAGAGCTGTTTACCAAAGACACTATACTAGACAATTTTTTTGTTGGATGAATAAATGTGATACGAAACTTATTCTGTTATTTTATCTGCATGTTCTCTTATTTACACTCTAAAAAATGCATTTTTTTTAGAGTGTTCGAGACGTTTCACAGGTCCAAAAAAAAAAACTGGCCAATTTTTTTACTTCATTTATTTTCACTACCACTCAGAACACCTTATCAAATTTAAGGACCTCTTTATTCTTGTTTTTTCTCTCTCTTTCTTTCTCAGTGACTGAACAATGTCTAACGTACTGTCATTACGTAATGTCTGAAGTAACCCATGCTTATTTCTTACATGACCTGCTAGTTGTTTATTAACTAGCTAAAGGATGGAATTCACAAAAAATGTTTAGCGTTTGTTTTTGTCCAGATCTTTGCGCCGATTTACAGTCTGGATGAGTCAAAGCTAGTTTCCGAAACTCAAAGCCAGTCTGCAGATTTGATTTGACAGATTTCAGTGAAAACTGTGTCGGGTCTGATAAACACAGACTTTAATTTTTTTCCGCTTCAGACCATATTTCCATCCAGTTAAAGGAAATCAAACATGTTTGAAATTTCGAGCCGTTTTTAGAGCTCATATTGTTTCGATTTGTCACGCATATCCTAGCAATGTGATGTGTTTCTGCTTGAGTTTGTTGTTTTCAGAATCACCTGAAATTCTGGTAGTGTGTGGTCCTCAATCCTCAGGATTTGATGTCCTGTTTTTCTCAGTAATTTACAAAGTCAGCAAGTGATGCCTAGTGTTCTGAAATCTGTCAGAATAAAAATCATGTAGTGTATTCCAGCCCTAAGCAAACATTATAATGGCATTGTAAGCTGTGCAAGATTGCCTTCATTCCATTTCTACCATAATGCAAATAGTTGAACTATTAAGTGAGGTTGACCCTACTGAATCAGCCCACCGATGTTATTGCGCAGGGGCTTTGGGGTTGTAGAACCCCGTGAAGGTTGAGCTCAGGGAATTTCTGTCTTATCAGTCCCGGACAGGCAGTATGGGGCTTCCTGGCCTCATTAGCAGTTTAATAGGTACTGTGTGAACTTCACTGACCAATAATGATTGACATAACTAGATGCTTTTTCACCGCCTCAGCTGTTTCACAGGATTAACTGGAGGATTAATTTAACTGACTATCAATGATTATGAACATCCCACAACACCCAAAGTATATCATATCAGTTTCCTAATGGGAATGACCTCATTTTAGTTAGAAACTAGGAGATTCAAATGTGCTACAGGCACAGGCTTGAACAGAACCTCATAGGCCCAAGTATTATTTTGACAACTTTTAGTAAACTGAATTCATAGTGAATACATTACTAGCAGCAAAACTAATGGTAGATATTAGGAATAATATAACATGTATATATTATGTATTTGTGTGATTCTTTAGCTTTTGTTTGATAGAAAGCGCTAGATAAATTAATAAATTAAATGAAAAAAAAAGGTTTGTTTATTTTATTTGTTGTTTAGATTGTCAGTTTTAAACATGTAATTCATATTATCGGTTTTATATTTGTTTTTTGTTTTTTTACATTCTCATATTTTAAGATTGAAATACTGGGTCTAGGGTAAAACAATGAAACATACATTCATTTGATAGTAGCAAAAATAAATGAATAATGTATGGGTTTCCAAGACCCATTTTTTTGTGACTTTCATATGAAATCTGTTTTAATAAAAAATCGAACCTGCAATATAAAGTTAAAGAATCATCCCTATAGGGAACCAGAAATAAAAAGCTTTGTGAATTTAGTATTTTTTCATGTCATTACATTGTTTAGAGCATAAGAAAAAAATTGTAAAATAAAATTTTTGAAAAATTTTATTTTATTCATAAGTTATGCTATGTCCTCTGTAGAGGACACCAGGACTCAGTTTTTCTAAAAAATAAAATGACAAGAGTAGACATGAAAAGGCAAAAATAATGGGAATTTTTTTTAAATCACCAATCAATTTTTAGGTTTCAGGATTTTTTTATAACTAACTTTGTTTAAGGATGGTTCTCAACTATGTTATAAAACATATAACAAAATGATTTGATATACCTTTTTGCTTTATGCAATATGTGTGTAAAAATTCCATAAACTGGGTTTTCCATTAAGCACAATGTTATCTATACACTGTATCTAGTTTGCATATTAAAGTGCTGTTGGGACAGCATGTTGAAAAAAGAAGTGTAATAATGGGAGTAGTAATTGGCCAGATTTTCATAATAATATCTAATAATTCATAAGAATATTGATATATAATTTGTTTTCCTATTCAATTCTTTTGTCTCCCAAAATGTATAATAAACATGTTTTTAGTCCTGGTGTCCTCTACAGTGGACATGTATGAAATGATGTCCCGTTTCATAACAGGAAGTCATATTTTGATTTGAAACCCCATAACATTTTCCTGAGATGTTGATTTATGACAAACAATTTGAAAATTAATCAGATTTAAATCATAATTACAAAATATTATCATATTTCCATAAGGATGTACAATTGTATCACTCAATTAATGTCAGCCATTTTTTAAAACCAAGGAGAGGGAGTGGTCATGGTGAAACATCCAATCATTTGGTATCTCTGGAAAGCCCTGAATGTGCTCTGTACAGGACTCCAGACTTACAACTGTGACTTGTGAGGTCTCAGAGAAATTCACTAAAATATAATGTCCTCTACAGAGGCAAAAACTCCATAGCTGGGTCTCAGGAGGATATATAAATAATAAATCATTTCATTTTAAATTATGGGGCAATACTTTTAACTGCCAATGGATGGCGCTGTTTATTCACTGCGGAATTACCGTAAAGCAGGCTGCGGTGTGATTAGCTTTTAATAAGAAGATTTGTTCATCTGCAAACTCATACAACACAATACAACGCTACACTGGAAGCACGTTTCTTTATTGCCAGTTAAGCTTTTACATAAAAAAAATATTTTACGAGAATGTTAACTATATAGCTGTCAGTAATATTTCTTTTAAATGTACTTGAGTGAAGCTGACTAGGCCTACTTTATTATGATTCTTTTCTGACCTATCTATACCGTGACTTTTATACTACAATTTACAAAAAAATGTAGTCTCCCATTATTTGAAGCTCATTTTTGTCTAATGAAATGCTTTGCTGTTAATGCAGTTCTTCTGGTTTTTTCACATTCTTTGGATAGAAGGGGTTAATATATAGGTCACTCCACTGTATGTGCAAATCTCAGCTGTGTGCTGTTCTAGTGCATTGTGCTGTTGGTTTTTGCTAATACAGTAAGTGGAATGAGTTATATACACCACCATTCATAAGTTTGGGGTCATAAGATTATTTTCATGTGTTTTTAAGAAGTCTCTTTCACTCATCAAGGCTGCATTTATTTAGACAAAAATGCAGTAAATCACTAAGAATGTGAAATATTACAATTCTAAATAACTTTTTTATTTTAATATATTTTCAAATGAATTTATTCTGTGATGGCAAAGCTTTTTAACGATAGTACTTTTTTCAAAGGATCTCCTTTGAGACAACTAACGTTAACATTAAAACATTAGTAATCACCTCTCAATCACAATGCCAATGTCATGATCTCATGAAAAACACGTTTTGTTCACTGCAATGTGACACCAGTCCTCTCAGTCCTCTGCATATGGATTTTGTTCATTCTGAGTGTCCTTGGCTTAAGTGGTGGACAATTCTAAAAGAGCTAAAATGCATTAAGGGCTGAACACACTGATAATAGCTGAACGGCATGCTGACACGGCACTGTGCATTAACAAAGTTGCCTAATTTGTCCTCCACTCATATTGCTGCCAATCCGGAAAGGCAAATGATATAATGGTATGGAATCTGTGAAGAGATGGTCAGACAATGTTAATATAATTAGCTTCATTAAAATTCCTCCAGCTTGTTATTAATGTTCAGGTGCCATCCTGTCGAGTGTATAACTGAAATCGATCATTAATCTAGAGAAGCAGATGCACTCAGACTTTGACATCACACGGTTAATGTGCAAAGCAAATATTCATCATGACTCAGTCAACGCTCACAATATACCAAGTCACTTTCACCTTTTAAAACACCCATCTGGACTATAACACATGCAGTACAAAGTATACATTAGGGCTGGATGATATATCTAAAAATTATAATATAAAAAATATAAATAAATACATGTACATTTGTATACATTTAGATATGATAATATTGTTACAAAGTACATAAAAATAAAATTTTTAATTAAGAAAATGTAAAACTCAATGCAATAATCAGCTGATTTAATATGGATCGTCAACATGTCCCAGTAAATGAGCGTTAGCATGTGTGTAAGTGCACAGATGGGCATGTTTCAGTAAGGCCATTAATGTCTGCAGAATGACTGGTGCTGCAGCTGGAAATCATGGGGCCTTTGGCACTATGGGATTATCTCCTATGTGTGAGTAAGAAATTAATGTCTCTATAAATGTTAAACAGTCCTGAGACCTCCTGATCCGAGGATTATGAGCTCTGAATAGCTCCATTTAGCTGCGGTAGCATCACAGTGTAGACATGTGGTGTTCATTGTAATGGATTTGTGTGTTGTCATTGGGTCCAAATAGCACAGGTTGCTGTATGGGCATTTCTGAATGGAAACAAACAGAGCAGAAAGCATTTGATTTGAATTGAGTGTATTGTAGCTGTAGGTAATACGTGTTGTATCATGGCTCATTGTTTCTGATAATACATTCGTGCTATTTTAAATTAGTTACATGCATGATGGCATCCTGAGCATGGATATATATATATATATATATATATATATATATATATATATATATATATATATGTGTGTGTGTGTGTGTGTGTGTGTTTTGGGATATCTGACTGAAATGATAACACCCTCAAGGGGTTTGATGTAATATTTTTGGCATACAACTCGTAACATCCAGCTGGTGTTATGAGAATCTCATTAATGCATAAAATCATGCAGACGGAAATTAAAGCGCCATGTTCATCTCCTGAATGAACAACAAATCTCAAAACCTATACAAGGATGGGCTTTGATTTATAATCATGTATGTTTCTCAGAACATAAAGAAACATTGAATCAACATAAAATCAATGTATCTGGCAGCTCCACCCCCATCATTGTTGATCTAACATAACATATTCTTGCTGTCTGAGTTCAGTCATCACCAAGTTAGTCAGGTCACATATTTCTCTGATAAATAGGCACTTGCAAAAAAAATCACTTTTACCTGCCATGGTAACTATAGCAACAGCTGGCAGCTCAAGCACTTTTCATTCTTTATGGAACAGTGACTAAACATACTGTCAATATGTATCGCTCTATTATAAAATTGCGTATCACAAAAAACCTGGAATGGAAATTTCTCCTATATATTTTCTAAATGCATGTTATAGATCTTATACTCAACAATTCATCCATTAATATGTTCAATTTCTTAAAACATTTTTTGAACTGCATATGGCATATGCAATCAAAATCAAGTTGTAACTGGACTTCTCTCCGGTGATGAATGCAAGACTTATTAATTTTTATCTCCAATCAAGTCAGGTTTTCCTTGTTGATAAACTGGATGTACATCCCAGCATGGAAGAAAAGATCTATTGTTACTTAAATTTCATTGCAACATTTGGTTAACATTGCTCAGGGTTGCACAAATTAACCTTAACAGAATGCAGCAGGGAAATGATAAAATAATTCATTTGAAATAGTCAACACTCCTGAAAGCCTATCGCCATCTAATTGAACGCACAAGGGCCAGTTGAGGAAGTTCTCGCTCCAGGCACATCTTATTGAGGAGCATGGGATGCTGTGATGTGTAGTCGTAACACTGGAGCATTGTAAAGCACTTGTGAATTGAATCTGGCTATGCTGCTGAGCAGTATAATTATAAGCAGTTTTCCCTAATTGTGGCTCTTAATAACGCCCAGAAGAGTGGCTGCACTGCACTTCAGTAATAGTAATGACACCAGTTATTTTGAACAATTAGATGATTCACACACAACAATATCATTTTAATACTACATCGTAATGATAATTTATTTAAAGTGAAACAAATTATTAGGTGTTAAAAATGACAGATATGAGTTAAGCATACACTTTGCAAATAAATAGCTATGTTTAATTTGTTAGCAGTCCTGCTGATGGCTCAATCAGACTAAAAGCCTTCATGTAAACACCTCAACTGATCTGAATTAACTTTCAATTGGATTGAAGGGTGGTATAAACTTGAAATAATCTGATCGACAGGAAAAAAAATGAAGCAAGTAAATGCTTGAATCTCACTAATACCTTGCGTACATGCGCATGTTTTACGAATGTGCGCATGTATATTTAAGTATTACGAATTGAATGTTTACTAAATATTTGATTTAAAAAAAGCGTTGTGACATATATGTAGCCTAGCTCCAGTGACACTGCAGTGGTGTTCTCTGGTTCTGAAAAACATGTAAACAAATATGTGAACCAGACTGCAAAGATATATAAACAGATTTTCAGAATCTAAACTCAAACATTCTGTCAGATTAGCATAAATTTGTGCATGTACACATACCTAATATTTTAAACTAATATATTGACTCTCAGCCAGAATGGGACAAAAATATAAACGCTGTATGAAAAATGTAGTTTCAAGCTTCCAGTTGTTTGAGGTCATTTTTGCTTAATCTTGAATATTTCAGTTTGAAACTGGATGACTTTAATAAGACAAGGCTTTGAAAAACAAAGTGTGTTAAAAATGTTAAATGACAGTTAGAATATATATCAAACTTTATGCACAGGTTCATGGCTTTCAACTTTAATGCTCCAGAGATACATTTACATCAAAAACTGTGTGTAAAAGACAACCGTATTTAAATAGGAATTACAGCAGTCAGTTCTCTTGGGTCAACAAATAATGACAGCAGTGGTCATGTCACGTCATTGAAAGTGCTTTCTACATCAGTTACCTCTGACATAAAGGCTCTAAAAGCATAAAGTTAAACCACAAATTGCAGAAAAGACATGTAATTTCCACAATAGATGAATAGACTATAAACGCACATATTTTATATACATATTGTTTTAATGGCTTTAAGTACAATGCCTGCTCTCAGCTCTGGTCCTTAGATTAATTCAGTCATGGCCATAGGGTCATAAACGGGATAATGTCAACTCTGAGAGACTCTTTCTGGTTTTATGAGGCATTTCTTCGGTTAAGGATAGAAGAGATTGTTGGGCAGAGAAAGAGGACTCTTTTTTATAAACAATTTAAATGCCCAAGGAAAAAAAAATATCTGTAATTACTTGTGAACATGTCAGTTCTAATCTTTCATAGATTCAATTAGGATGTAGACAATCTCTCTGAAGGAAAGGGAACTATATTATCAAGTAAAATAACTCAAAGGAGTCAAGTTAAAAGGTTTTGCTATCTAAAATGTGGCAAATGAGCATAGATATGAGCATTTGCGTGTGATCTCACGATCATCCAGCTATCAGGGATGCAGGTTGGTTGGAGGCAATTTACAAATGATCTAAAAATTGTCAGGGAAAAACCGACATGGGCCACTGCCCTTAACGGCAAAGAGGTCTGACACTTTCCATTATGACTATAAGTTCCGCCTGGGCTGTTTCACAATTTCATGGTTTTGCTTTGTCTGCAGTATCAGCCCTCAGTGGACCTCTGGGAACTATTTTTAACATTATATCATGCAGTCCGTGCTAATTAGCCATTCTTTCAAAATTGCCCCTGACATCCAGCAAAACTCACACTGTAAAACTGTGTGGCTAAATAACCATCAAGCAGAAATGGGTTTCATTTGCAAAAGTGGCAAATGTGGTCGAGCAATTATTGATTGATCGGTAAGATTCAAACTACTCCTTTACAGATAGAATAATGCTGTCTTTAAAGGGGCAGTTCACACAAACATTAAAAACCTGTCACCATTTACTCATGACTACTTGTGAAGAACAAAAAAAAAGGAAAATTTGAAGAGGTTTTGGGGGTACTGAAGCATTTAAGCTTCAAAAAGGACACAAAATCATTATATTTTCAAACTTCTAAAGACATACTACAGAAACCGACCAAATTTAAGTCAATTTTACTAACTGAAAATCTGTCCACTCTAGCTCCGTGAATGAATCGTTTTTTTTAAAAAATCTTTTCAATGAATCGGTTGATGTTTTTACAAAGCCAGTAATGATTCGTTCACAAATCTTTCTTGAGATTCATTTCACACATGAGCCGATAGTAGTCGTTAAAAGTTCACTGCAGGTTAAGATTATTAGTGAATAAATATACTTAAAGCTTGATCTGTTCCTCTCGCATTTGTGAAACGGATCGTTTCTACTCGAAAAGCACAATTCATTCACGAATCGGACATTGCTACAAAAGGCTACGCGAGTTTGAATGGATGTCAAAATTCTCAATGAATAATACTGCCTTAAATGTCAGCCTGTTTTAATCATGTGACTAAAAAACACTCGAAATGTAATGCGTGGTATCTACTTTATTGAAAAAAAAATACAAATAATGAATTGACATATTTGCCAGAATTCAACTTCTCAGTTCAAATACGCCTTTTTTATAACAATATTTTTAATAAGGACTGCCAATTCATCATTCTAACAAAAATGAGAGGAAACAGAGGAAAGAGAGGAAGAGATATGCAGCTAACACTGACAGAAACTTTCTTACACTTCTAAGTACATATGCGGTCAAACATTCCTCAGACAGTAGCGCAAAGCATCTCATGTTTCTGGCCTGTCAAGAACATTAGCTCTTTGCCACTTTTTTAAGAAGTTCAGATATATTTTTCAGGCTTATAGCACATGGGACTGTGGTCATGGTCAACACATATGTACTATCCAGCAGCTAAAACAACATTGAGTCTACGAGTAATATGATATTCTTAAATCTTATTGCTTAAACAGCAGCACTATTGACAGAATGATGGTTTAGAATGCAAACACAGTGCAAAGCTTGAACTAGAGATGCAAAAAACGTTTCCCCACGGTTTAAAATCCCAATTCAAAGATGGAAATCGAAATGATTCCTTGAATGTTCATAAGCACTGTCATTAGCAATGAGGTGTATCAGTAAGCGAGACTAGCCATTTGGATCCTGTGGATGATCTGTGGTCTTTTGCATTAATGCACGGAGCAGATGGCGAGTGTGTTGGTGTCTAATCTGAGTCAGAGATCACAGAATGCTCTGATAATGAAGAACAAAGAGCTGTCAATCAAATCTTTCACAGAAATACTCTTTAATTTCCAATACAGGACACAAATCAACAAATGAACGTGCATGCCTTTACTGTTTTCTCTACATTATGCTTAGTACATAAATGATTCTATTGATACAAAATATAAAAATATGTGGTACATCATTTACAGATAATTTACATTACATACTTAACTTAGTAAATTTCTTAATTCAATTACCTATATACATCTTATCAATGGGATTTTCAGCCCAAAGCTAATACCATACCAAAAAAAAAAAAAACATCACTGTGCCTGAATGGATTACATAACAAAAAATTGCACATTAGCTGTAACAAATGCGGCAACAGTGCTGCGGATTTAATATTTAAGAAGTCCTTAAAAAAAAAAGTGTAACATCCAGAATAATTCAGAAATATCACATGGGAAAGCATGCATATGCAACTAAGCTGTGAACAAATTAAATGACTGCGTATTATTCACTGATAGCCTCACAACACCGAAAAGCCTTTCAAACTATAGGGACGGGGAAAAAAATCTTGTGCAAGGTTGTGCAGGATGCAGCAGGTGCGACTTTTAGGATATAATGCAGTTCTTGCTTTTCCTACGTTTGCGCGTATGTAACTGTCCTCGGCTTCCAAACGGACCGGATGCGCCCAGTCCTGAAGAGTTGTATTTGCGTAGCAGCTCTTCGCTGTTCATGTACCTCAGCTGGACCGGTCTGGGAATGGGCTCGCCCAGAAAATACCCTTCATCTTCTGACTCGGAAGATGAGGAACAGGTCGAGCACCAGTCGTCATCGTAATCATACTGGTCCCACGAATAAGGGCCCTGGTGTCGGTGCAGTGCGGGGTTTTGAAGCGTTAGGTCGGAGGTTGTCCGAGGGCAAGGTCTGAAAGGCTGCTGTCTCAGCCTGCTGCTTCCACTACCGTAGTTGTCCCGTGACCCACGGGGTGGAGGGAACTGGTCATAATCCTCACGCACATGAAGCTGAGATCGTTTCGGAGCTGGGCGACGCTCGGCAGCGAGGTTAAGTGCGTTGTCCGAACGGGAGCGCCTGGAACGGCGAGAGCGGTGGTGGTGGTGTCGACGCCGTGGCTCCTGATGGTCGATGCTGCGCCGGCGGGTGCGTTCACTCATGGGTGGTAGACGGGCATTGTTGGCGTTGCTTACCAAACTTACGCGATCCTCCTCCTGATAGGCAAAACCAGGTGGCAAAGCATTGATTCCAGGTTGTTCACGAGGGTAATGCACAGGGAATTTGACTTGCACCGGGGCTTCAAGCTCCAGGTAGGGCTGTGCGGAGTTCAAGCTGCGAAGAGATTCAGAGCTGTGGAACTGCACAGAGGAGCTGAGGGTGCCCATGTTACTCTTTTCAGACACATTCATGCCAGAATCTTTGCTCAAATCTGGCATTGAGAAGCGAGACAAGTGCTCCTGCCGTTTACTGCCTCCATCTGCAGAGGTACCTGTAGAGTGGAAACACATGCAAGACAACTGTAATATTCTCTTGCATCCCCAACTGAGTGTGACAATAAGTTGACAAATAATAAACAAGATTTTTAGAGGTTCGTTCAAATCCATAACAAGGATGTATTGAATTGATCAAGTGACAGAAGACTTTTACATTACATTTCTATTATTTCAAATAAATGCTGTTCTTTTGAACTTTCTATTAATCAAAGAATCATGAAAAAATGTATACCGGTTTCTGCAAATATATTAAGCAGCACAATGGTGTTCAATTTTGAAAATAAGAAGAACATTTTCTTACAAATATAAGAAGGACACTGAAGACTGGAGTAATGGCTGCTGAAAATTCAGCTTCGCCACCACAGGAATACATTGAATTAAAATAGAAAAGTTAATTTAAATTCTAATAATATTTTCAAATCTTACTGTTTTTATTGTATTTGTGATCAAATAAATGCATCCTTGTAAGCATAAGGGACTTCTTTCAAAAACACTTAAAATCTTTGAATGGTAGTGTAAAATGCACATACATATATATACATATATATATATATTAGTGTTGTCAAACAATTAATCGCAATCAATCGCATCCAAAATAAAAGTTTTTGTTTACATAATATATGTGTATATACCGTGTATATTTATTATGTATATATAAATACACACACATGCAGTATATATTTTGAAAATATTTATGTATATATTTATATTAATATAATTGTATAAACATAACATTTTTCTTAAATATATACATGCATGTGTGTGTATTTATATATACATAATAAATATACATACACATATATTATGTAAACAAAAACTTTTATTTTGGATGCGATTGATTGCGATTAATCATTTGACAGCACTAATATATATATATATATATATATATATATATATATATATATAAAATGGAAAAAAAGACAAAGAAAAAAAAATCTAATACCTGTAGCATTAGATAGAGCCAGTGACTCCATAGATCCATGTGGTGTCTGCTCTAGTGGTGTGAGATGTTCACTAAAGCCAAGTGTACTAATGGGGTTCCTGCTACGGCCCATCTGCGGTCCAACATCCCTCTCCTTCTCCCTCTGGAATACATGCAGGCTGACTGAGCGCTTATCCATAAAGCTGTTGTGTGGAACCTCTTGAAAGCTTGCCTGTGTTCGCAGTGCAGGTGGGTAATAGTCCTCAGGTCTGGGTTGGAACCAGTTTTCATTCAAAGACTGTCCTTTCAGAGCAGATACTGGGGGTCTCTTGGAAGCCACAGGCTCCTTTGGCCTTGGATCTGCTGGGTGACCAGGGGACAGATTTGAAGAATAGGAAGTCCGGATGTTGCACTGACTGAGCAAATGAAGAGGGTTTGAAGAGAGTTCATTACGGCTCTCGAACCCATACATCTCAGCTGGCGTTTTCCAGGATGGAGATTCTCTGTTCAGGCTTGGAGTTTGACTGGATAGGCTAAGCAAATCCATTTGCAGGGACAGCGGGTCAACGTCAGCAGAGTAACGCCCGGCTGAACCTTTTCCTCCCTGGTTCCCATTTCCTCCACTACCACCATTATTGCTCTTGTTGGATTTGGAGCTGCTGCGCCTGGCCTCACGTGAACGGGCGCTCTGAAATGCAGAGTCTGAGGAATCAGAGCCGTTTTGGTCATCGCCAACACTACACGCCCGAGAACAGAAGATCTGACCCTGCTTGGGTAGAAAAGGACGACCGAGCAGGGACTTCTTACACCGAGCACAGCTAAAACAGGCTTCGGTGGCATGCCAGTGCTGGCCATCATATGTCATCTGACCCTGGTCAATACCTGCACGATCAGAAGATATGAATTACACACAGATCACATGCATCTATACCAAAAATCAAAAATATGTAGAGATTGCTCATAAACTATGGGTCAATGACACACACAAAAGAGCCCACAATAAAGAAAAAGGATAAACCATCTAGTTTAAAACATGCCAGGTAAAATATCATATAGTTTGATCTTTTTATGAGACTTACTGACCTTTATACACGTACACATCATAAAAATCTAAAAAGATTTCAAATATTGATAAGCAGTGAAGCAGTCTCTAAAACCTTTGTAGTGATAAGGAAAAAAAATACAGACATTACAAATTACGTATCTAAATTTTAATATACATATACGTAAGTATATTTAAATATTTATTCATTATATATAAACTTATACAATAATATATATATATATATATATATATATATATATATATATATATATAGGACATATGTAGGACAAAATGAAAATGAGCTTCGTGTCAATGGTTTCTATATTGCATTTCAGCAAATGCACAGAGTAGTCCTTTAGATACAAGAGCAATTAACAGCACTGTGTAAAAATTTGAATAGTTACATAAGCTTAAAAATGTGTGGATTTTGAATGACAGCTACTTAATGTAAACAAACACAGAACAAAGATGTCTTTGAAGGATTGTGTCCTTGTGAGGTGTAGACGTGTTTGGAGAAAACTGATTATATGGTGTGCCGCATATTGCAGAAATGCATTCGATTTTAATCACAGCTCTCTTTAAGCAGCCACACTTTAATGGACAACATCTGTTTTGAAAACCTACACTGTTGCTTCCCATTTATAATCAGTTTCACAAAATTGCTTTCTGTGGTTCTATGTGGAAAGTAATTCCAGACTGAATTTCTGCAAAACAAGCTGCCAAAAAGCCAAATGTGAAGGCCAGACTAAACTATCAACTCGCAATGCTGCTCTTCTTGTTTAATATCTTTTAACAAGATATTAGACAAAGACAAAAAGCAGGTCAGTCGTCTCTTGGCAGTTGCTACAGGGCAATTTCTGCAAGCGCAAAGTGGACTGGCCTAGCGTGGACACGAGAGGATTCCAGGTTGGCACTGATAGATGGGCTCTTACCGATGTGTTCCCCGCAGGAGTCGCAGTACTCTGCGTACAGGGACTCAAAGCAGGTGCAGCAGTACGGCCGGCCCTCTTTCATGATGTAACGCTGGCCGCCCAGAACAGTCTCGCACTCGAAACAGCAAAAGTGCTTCATGTGCCAGTGCCTGCCCTCTGCCTCTGTGCACTCATCTGCAAAAATGATCTAAGAGAGATAAAGAGATAAGAGTGAAATTTTTCTGCAGCGGAAGTGGCAGGACTAAAGCTAAAGGCTCCGCTGAGGCAACAGACTGAGCTGCAGCACAGCAGTAACTCTATTATCACTATAGAGATCAAGTTCTGTAACCATGGTAATCATGCAATGTATTCCGCTGTCTTTACACAAAATGAGAACTAGAGAAACAGGGCTCATTGTGTGCAATCTTTAACTACACAATGAGAGACATCTCGATTTTTAACATTTTACGGCAAATTTAGCAAATAGCTTTTCTATAGCACTTTCAGGGTGCGATCACATTTGCTTTTGTATGGTGAAATTTCATAAGTGCTATCATCTCAATAGGAATCCACGCGATTGGAAATTTTGAATGAGAGGCAGGAGGGAAAAAATTCTCACATGGAGTTCACGTTTGTTCAACTTTCCACACCAAATTTCGCTGTGTTTACCAATGTGTAGTTTTGACCACACCTTAAGATGATTAAAGGCATAGTTCACCAAAAAATTAAAATAGTTCTGAAAACGTACTTACCCTTAGGTCATCCAAGGTGATTTTGTTTCTTTATTGGAACAGATTTGGAGAGATTTTGCATTACATCACTTGCTCACCAAAGGATCCTCTGCAGTGAATGGGTGCCGTCAGAATGAGAGTCCAAACAGCTATTAAAAACCATCACAATAATCCACAAGTAATCCACATGACTCCATTCCATCAATTAATGTCTTGGCAAGTGAAAAGCTGCATGTTTTTTAGAAACAAATCCATCGCTGAGGTGTTTTAACTTCAAACCATCGCTTGTGGATTATTATGATGCCTTCATCAGCTGTTTTAACCCTCAGTCTGACGGCACCCATTCACTGCAGATTTGCACGTTCTCCAAATCTGTTCTAATGAGGAAACAAAATCATCTTGGATGGCCTGCGATGGCCTAATGGTTAATTAGCACATCCAATATACAAACTAATGTAAAGACGTTCATGTCCTGTAATGGCAAGGAGAGAGTATCTAACCTCATCGCAGGCTGAACAGCGGGGTTTGAGTCTCTCAGCATGGTGGCGGCCGCAGAAAATCTTCCCATCCTGGTAGAAGTAGATAAGATCCACCAGTAGCTCGTCGCACATGCTGCACACAAAGCATTGTGGGTGCCAGCACACCCCGTGGCCTGCCCGTGATGCAAAGACGGCAATGTCACCTCCGTTTATCTGCCCCCCACACTGAAAACAAGAAAAATGGATGGAGAAGGTTAAAGGGTAGGAAGGAAAGTTAAAAAGAAAATGTTGTTGATAGTTTTAGGTCATTTAGCAGCATGGTAAATCAATAATAATGTTAGATTCATATTTTGTGCTTACAGACTGGCTATTTGTCTACCAACTAAAATAAAAGTAAAAATTGATACAAAAAAAAAAAAAAACACCTTTAAAACCGCACCTCAAGAATTTTGAATTTAATGCATTCTTGCTGAATAAAAGTATTAATTTCTTCCAAAAAAAATATCTTACTGATCCAAAACTTGTAGTGAATTTTTGCAAGTTCAGTGACAAAGCATAGAGAAAAAAAATTATAACAAATGGCCACCATATTGTTTCTGAAAAGAGAAGGGAACAGCTGATATTAGCTGGTTTCTTCATTAAAGCTCTCCTTCAGCATTTTCCAATATAGCGCTATGGGGAAAGTAAAAAAAAATTTAATGGGATAGACAGATGCGTGCAACTACTCACAAAAAACACACACTTGCATGTCAGTTACCTTCAATACCAATATTTATCGGAAGGACTGCATCTTTTCAAAAGAACTGAGGGCTAAATGGGGGCTTTAGCCTATATCTTTAAGAGTGTCACATCAGAGGATAAATTTAAAACATGCGAAAAAAGCCAAACTGTGTCAGTGTGACATCTGTTCCTAAGAAGTAACAGAAGGAAAGAGAAACAAGGCAGGTGGTCACAGACATGCATATCCAGCTTAGATTCAGCTCTAATTCACTTACTGGCACTTACACGACATCCCAGGTTGGCTAACACACACAAAACCAGAGGAAGCCTTAAAGCCGACAACGAAAATAAGCGGCTAAGAACAAAACTACCCGTTTCAATGAACCACTGAAGCTGATCTCTTCCTCCACCCCAAACCACGATTCATTCGGATATCACGCTTGCACACCTGTTCACAGATTGCTCCAGTCATGGTGACCGGGAAAGGCCTGACGTTACCGCGACCCAGGTTCTCCCTCTTCCTCTGGTTGCTGAAGAGCTTCAGCTCTCGTTTTTCCTCATCATCCAGACTGTTACAGTATCGCACCTGCGCAACAAGAGCTCAGGTCAGCGGTGTCACATAAACATGGCCACACTTCGCAAATGATGGCATGTACAAACACACATGCATTCTGAATGGTGACCTTTTCATGTGAGACCCCAAGCTGATCTTACCTCATTGTCATGTGGGGGGAGCTGATGAAGAAGCTGCTTGATGCGATGCTTCTCCCCAGGACTGTTCACGTATGGTACTTTATCCTCCGGCAAAGAGCTGTAGTACTGATGTACCTGGAATGACATTGGAAAACAACAGCAGCTTTTTTTAAATTAAAATTAATTAAATTAAATAGCTATCTTTTAAATAAATACAATTATTGTTTAAATACAATTTTTGTTTAAAAAAATGTTGATGCTTTGGTGACAAGTCACAAACAGAGGTGAATTCAAAATAATTTATTCTACTAAATAAATAAATGTATAAAGGATTATTATTAAAATAAAATGATATTTTTACATGATAAAAATCAAACACTTGGATTGATTTTGGTTCATGGTTAAATGAATAAATAAATTAATAATAATACAAAATAAAATAAAAAAAGATTTTATTACTACAATCAATCAATTACAACACTGAGTGCATTTCTTGTTTTTACACAGTTTGTTAATAAAAACAGCTGGATTTTGGCACTTGAGGGACAAAGTCTCAAACTGAGGGGTGAATTATTTTAAACATGATTTATGCTAAGAAATGAATAATAATAATAATACTGAAATAAATACAATTTAAAACAAATAATAAAGCACCAGCAAGTTTCAGAGCTCACACACTTGGGTGACAGTCACAAGCACAGGGGTGGAATTTCTACATGCCTGTTGTTGTTAACCCCTTCCCCCAATTTCGCCCAACGTCCTTGCCTTTCACACACTTACACACAGCTATAACAGTCAGAGTGATTTATGGATGAGCAATGCATGAGTTAATGGAATTGGCTCCTTCTATCCCCCCTGATGTGCTTATATGGAGGACCCTTTATCTCAAGATAATAAGAATGTATGACCAGAGCTCATCCCAACTTAATTAGCCATATGAGATTTAAATGCTAAGAAATGAATAATAATAATAATACTGAAATAAATACAATTTAAAACAAATAATAAAGCACCAGCAAGTTTCAGAGCTCACACACTTGGGTGACAGTCACAAGCACAGGGGTGGAATTTCTACATGCCTGTTGTTGTTAACCCCTTCCCCCAATTTCGCCCAACGTCCTTGCCTTTCACACACTTACACACAGCTATAACAGTCAGAGTGATTTATGGATGAGCAATGCATGAGTTAATGGAATTGGCTCCTTCTATCCCCCCCTGATGTGCTTATATGGAGGACCCTTTATCTCAAGATAATAAGAATGTATGACCAGAGCTCATCCCAACTTAATTAGCCATATGAGATTTACATTTTTTTGGACGAAAATGGACATTATCACAGTTGTCTATTTAACAATGAAATTGAAGTGTAATTACATCACACATTGCATTTTATAATTGGCCAAATAATTGAGAACACAAGTCTGCATTACACAATAATATAATTGCCTATTGACTCGTGGCTGGAGTATTGTTTTGGAAAGCAAACAGGCCAGGGAGGAATCCAGATTTAGTAGGAGCAATAATAACGTCCTGCAGCCTCAGACCACCCATCCAAACCTATTACACAGATTTGATGGCCTAATGGCTTAATCTGATATATAGCAGGGGCCATCTGCCTGTGTCACACATACCATATAAACTGCAAGGTATAAGAAACAGTGCTAAAGAGCAACTGAGAACTGTAATGAAACAGATCATGAAAAAAAACACATGCAAGCAGCATTTTTCACTATGACCGAACATAGCAGCAACAACATTGTTATTAAAATTAAAACTATTACTTTTTAAAAAATGAAATAATAAAACAAATATTAGAAGAAAAACTTCAAGCATAGAAGAACTAGGCAACTAAGTGAAATTAAGTACACACACTTGGATTTTGGCACTTGGGTAATTAAACAAAAACTTAAAAATAGAAATGTTTGAAACAAAAACGAATTAAAAATGACAAAGCACTTTAGAAAATTACAAAAACTTCAATTGAAAATAATATGAAAGCTGAAAATATAAAAGTCCTTGATTTGGAATCTGCAATCTTTGCACTGCAAATTACAGACATTAAGGCCAATTACCTGAGCTACAAATAAGCTGCAGAAAAAAAAAGCATCATAACTCTGATGGGCACAAATTGCAGTTTCGTTTGGTGCCGCTAGTGCAAATATTAAACCTTCGCCTTTAAAGAACAACATAAATGTGGTATTATTACTCTGCATTGCCTGTGTTTTTACAGAGCAGTGCGAACGACTGATATGTAAAGACACGGATGAAAATAGAAATGTTTGAAACAAAAACGAATTAAAAGTGACAAAGCACTTTAGAAAATTACAAAAACTTCAATTGAAAATAATATGAAAGCTGAAAATATAAAAGTCCTTGATTTGGAATCTGCAATCTTTGCACTGCAAATTACAGACATTAAGGCCAATTACCTGAGCTACAAATAAGCTGCAGAAAAAAAAAAGCATCATAACTCTGATGGGCACAAATTGCAGTTTCGTTTGGTGCCGCTAGTGCAAATATTAAACCTTCGCCTTTAAAGAACAACATAAATGTGGTATTATTACTCTGCATTGCCTGTGTTTTTACAGAGCAGTGCGAACGACTGATATGTAAAGACACGGATTAAATATTGTTCATCTCAGAGTCCCATCAAAATGTGTTTTTACAGGAAACATTTGGGATACATTCTGAAACAAAATCATCAGCTTCTTCGGTGAGGCGTGGGATTTGTTTTCAGAGCTCCGTCCATGTCCGGTGTTTAATGCCTCCCTGTAATAAGGAGCTGTCTCTTTAAATGAGCTGATGGCTCTTTTGTTGCTTGTGTTGGCCGGTACGGTGTCAGCGAGGGGTTTCTGAAGGACCCGTGCAGAGGTTCTTTTGGGATAGCTGAAAATTTCACGAAACACCAACTGTGGTCTGGTCCTGGTAAATTACAGTGCAGACATCCAACAATAACACGCTCCCCAGGCCAGCAAAAGAACTGTTGTGACGCAGTGATCAGAAGGACATGGACCCACAGCCCAAAGCACTCACACAGAGGAACAGCTTGTGGAAATAACTATAATCAGCAGGAAGGGATCTGGCAACCCGCCCTGGTGTCAAGGGACCTGGCAACTGCATTTTGCGTCAGACAGAGAGAGGCTGAACAAAATGCAAATGCTCTTGATTTGAGGGCAAACTAACCAGAGCACAAACAGCTGTTTTCCATTGAATAAATAAAGGCAATGCCTTAGAGAAAGGAGGCATAGCATACGCTGGATGACACAGTAAATCTACACCAAAATTTGTTGATGGAAAAAAACAAAATTTAATACATGTTATTTGAACAATAATCAAGTTTTAAATGAACTGGCTACACATTCACTAGCACTAACATCTAGAGCTGCGACACAAATGTCCTGATTCACAAATTCTTGATTTGATTCGTTATTTAAATTATAATATAAATTTTGCTTACGTATGAAATAATTTATCTTTCTTATATTGGGCACTATAAAGAACCAACTCATTAGAATCATTTGTATCAACAACTGAACAACACTGGTTATGCTGTATATTTTTGAGTCATTTGTTTGTAAATTGGCTACACTGATCACATAGTATGTCACTGATTAACTGTAAAGAACCAGTTCATAAGAGTCATCCAATCTGTAAATTGAGATTCACTAAGTTGTACATTATTTACTAAAAATAACTCACTTATAAGAGTCATTTGTTCAGGAATCGGCCTACAGTGGTTACTGGGACATACTATATGCAGCCCATCTGGAATACAGCAGATATAACAGTATATTTAGGAAAACAGGAAAAAAGATCTGTAGCAAGTAGAGCTGCTTAGATGACTCAAAATGATGGGCCAATACATTTCTTAGCAGCTAATTGGATTATACGACTAATTCCACTCATGTGAGCATTTGTGAACACGGAAACAAACATGGTTGGTGTCTTCACTGCAAAGACCAAATTTTTTAATATTTGTTGGATAATGATTTTTGCGCAGATGTTCACACTTTCAAATGAATCTGGTACAAAAAAATGTTTTTTCCCCTTGTAGCCAACATAATCAGTTTCTGGAAACTTACAGCAAAACATACTTTCTTGTTCTAAACCAGATCCCGACTGTTCTGAAACGCATAGCAGAGCTGCCATCTTATCTTGTTACGAATGTGGATGGCCTAAATTTCCACTCTATGTCTAAGCAAAGCTAATTTGTCATGGCCTGAGGTAATCACTGTCTCTGGGTGAAACTGCAGACAGCAGCTTTCAAAGCACAGAGAAAGGCATAATTAATAGTTTGCTAATAACATGCATGGAGTTCTTGTATCCCAGCAACTTCCTCCCATCCATCTGCCTGAAATCTGAATGGTGAAAAACTTACTTAAACCAGAGCCTCTACAAACCGAGGGCTCTTGGAATACAGCCTAGAGAACCATTTATCAGTGAAACACAGAATAACTAGGAGATTCTACTTTATATACACTGACTACTATCATTTTTATCAAGTATTTATAATAAACAAGAGATGATAAAAAAGTGTCTGCCATCAGTCTTTCCTAGATGGGATTATTCAGACAGGCAAATGTGAATAAATAAACTAGAACTGATCAGATGCACATCATGTGGCCTCCAAAGACCCAATATAGTCTACAGTCGTTGCAGATGGTGGAGGTGCTTTATTGCTTATTGACCCGCTTTGCTGTCGCATTAATAAGACTTTTTTTTCAGTTCATCGAGAAAATGAAACTCGCATCTATAAATGATTTCACTGGCCCATAAAGAGTTCTACACACACCAGTGCCTAATAAACCCCATACACCAACCTTCTAAAGCCGAGAATTGCTATAGAAACAAAATGAGAGATCATAAAGAGACATTCGTATCAAAGGTATTTCAATTCTGAACATTTAAAACCTTGTGAAATTTCATGCAGAATGCCTCAATGCTTCAAACATTCCAATGAAAATAAAAACTACATCGTTAACATACTGCATTCCATTTATCAACCCAGTAAGATTTTTTTTTATTGTTTTTTAAAGACTTTTATGCTCACCGAGGCTGCATTTATTTGATTGAAAATACAGTAAAAACAGTAATACAATGAAATATGATTACAATTTAAAATAACTTTATTTTAATATATTTAATTATGGTAAAGCAGATTTTTCAGCAGCCATTACTCCAGTCTTCAGTGTCACATTATCCTTTAGAAATCATTCTAATATGCCGATCGCTGACATTTCTTTTTTATCAATGTTAAAAACATTTGTGTTGCTTAATATTTTTGTGGAAACCATGATACATTTTTTTCAGGATTCTTTTTAGAAAAGTACAAAGTTTAAAAGCATTTTATTTATTTTATTTAATTTGTCTACACTGTGTATTTGCTTCTGACACTTCTGACACATTTTTGCAGAATAAAAGCACAAATTTAGTAAAAATAAACAAACATACACTCTTTTAAATAGCACTGCAAGTCTGATTTGGGTACAGGGCGGAAACATGTGTTTACCTGTTCAGGTTTGAGTCCGGGCGGCACCCAGGCATACTCCTCCAGAGCACAGCCCGAGTCATCATCGGATGTAGAGTTCCTCTGGAAGTCGTACATCAGCTTGGTCACCGTCTTCTCCATCTCTAGAGGCATGATGGTCACAACATGCTCCTCTCGAGGGCACTTACAGTGGAGACAGATTTTCCTAAAATAGCCAAGAAAACAACTGTCAGAAAAAACTATTTAAATAGTACACTCTGCCATTCGTTTATTTTCAAAGAAAAGCATCTTAGTTAACAGTTATGATTAGGTTATGGTTAGACATTAGACCATTGAATGGACAGTTTACTCCATCTTCCATTTACTTTTCACATTTCACATTAATATATATTATCTTATAAAAATAAGCTCTTCATCCGGAGTTGTCCAAGTCAACTCTGGAAACTATTTTATCTGGTTATGTCAGCATCTTTATGGTAGAATCAGTTTATTATATAGGCTAAACTTGCATGTCAGAATTTTCTGAATAAAATCACATTAACAGCAATTTATCTCAATAAGATGCATTTTTGACACATTTAAACACTTATTTCTCAGCTCCCTCCCTCAAACAGTAAACTCATTTAACACAACAAAGAATGAGCGATACATGAGATGCATACAACAAATTGACTTTGTGCTAATATCTCAAGTTACAATTAAATCTCTCAAGCAACTCTCTTGCTTTGCTTTGTCAATCAACATATCCACATTTGGTTAGAACAAGAAGCAGCCCAAAGATTCCAACAAAATCCCTCAACACGTCCAATGACTCATGTCACGATGAAACACACACTCCACCAGTCAAACACGCAGCGTCTGGTTAGTGTCCAGACAAGCAGACACAGACGTCAAGCAGGCGTCAAGCTCTGCCAAAACTACACTTTCTGAGCAAGCCGGCCAGTTGGTCAGATTAAGTAACCTCTTAGACCAAGGGAAGAGAAAACAAGCCGCCCACTTAGGGCCAATCCCATTAGCACCTCAGAGGCCTGACAGGCTGTAAGGTGTCAAAGACAGACACCGGCCAGTAACACAATGATTGACTGACGTTTTCACATTGGCCAGATGGTTAACTTAAGGACACGTTTAATCTATAGAATCATCTACGTCAAAGAACTCTAGTTGCTATGGAAGCAAGACAGAAAAAATTTAGTCTGTTGGTTCAGTTTAAGCTATAAGCAGATCTGTGTCATCATGCTTCTATTGTCCTAAGGATACGAAGAGTGAGTCATAGTATTTCTTCTACAAGCTTGCAATTGACATGTCTAAACCATCAAGTGCATTAACAAGCACTTAAATGTAAGATTTAAATTGGATTAAAACAATTATTTGTCTTTTCCAAATTTCACGGAAATACTCACCAGTCCTGTTTTTGTGATCTGACTAACAGATAATGGAACTGCAGCTTGGCTTTATCTAGCACACATATATGGCCTTGGCACTGTGCATTTGCTTCGAAAGACAGAGGTGACATGCACTGTTTTAGGAATGCACTTATTGCTACAATTATTCAAATACTCATTGTGTCATACGTGGACTGTAGCTTAACTACACTAAAAGCCATTGTGACTCAATTATAACTATAACACAATTACAGACTCCAAAAAAGGGGTTTTTAAACTGCTTCCAGGGGGCTACACAGATACATTTTGATTATGCATTGTTAAACCTGTACCATTTAAATGTTTGGGGTCAGTAGAATTTGTTATAACTTTTTCTGCTCCACAAGGCTGGAGTTGTGCTGCTAAATGTTTTTGCATTTAAATAATCAGAATTATTTCATGAATACAAATTTAAAAGAACAGGATTTATGTCTAATATAAATCTTTTGTATCACTATAAATGTCTTTTGAAGTGCTAATTTCTTTAAAAAACAACAACTTTTGAATGGTAGTGTACTCTTTTTACATGAAATTCATATCTTTCTAAAATTTCCAGCAATGACTGTATTCATTTTAGAATGTTATTTCATACTAGTTGAGTCTCTATAGTATTTAAATAACACCATACAAAGACTTGTTAAACATTCCATCTGGACTTAATTTACGAATAAATTCTGTTAGGTCTCTCAGGGAAAGTTTCTCTATGACTGCCTGCAGAAAAGTCTAAACTTACAGACAACAAACAACCTCAGGTGTCTCATTATAAAGGCCACTTTAAGAA
>NW_015505304.1:1636315-1666382 GCF_001515645.1 Sinocyclocheilus grahami
CTAAAGAAAACCAGGATCTGCGTTTGATTTATAAAATGAAGTTTATGGTTCAACTTTTTGGAATACCTCGACCGCAGTGAACGCAGAATTAAACTGTAGACCCGATTAAAGCAACAGAGAGCCACAGACGCTTACCTTTCACCACGAACGAAGATAAGAGAGTTTGATGTCTTCCGTCGTGAATCGATCAAAGCACGGGCTACACATCTCCAGCATTAAAAGCGATCAGGTGGCGCACTTTCACTTCTGCAGTCTCCACACACAAGCGCTCGCTTCGATTCAGTCCGCACGGCTTTGTCAAGCACTACTGCCCAGCTTTAGTTCGTACAAAGGTATCGTCCAGGAAAGACATGCATCAAGCTCCGATGCTTTTGATAAAACATCTACAATAACGTGAAAGCACGAAGCGTCCCCGCAGATCCAGCGCGATTCTCGGCGATAGTTCCAGCAGTTAATGCCATGACCAGCCTGCGCTTCTCGTCAATAACAGGCTATGAGAGCTCAGTGAACCGTGGCTTGGACTCGACTGGCTCTCTGTTCGCTCTGCCCACTCGAGAGCTTGTGAATGGTAATGAGCGTCCATGATGTCAGCAAGTCAACGTTCCTACATTAGTTTAATTAGCGACGTGAATAGCTGGTGTTGTTGGAATCATTCACATGCAAATCAGTCACTTTCCCTCCAACTGTAAAGACCCCAAGAAATACACGGATTTCACAAGGCAAAAGGAAACTGAGGAGGGGAAAGAACGCAGTTTATATGTAAATGATGTGGTTTTGTAATATTTATGAACTGTAGGCCTATATGTGATGCATTAGCTTAACTTCATTTCCATATAAACACGTTTTTTTCTGATGTCAACTTTTCCTTTATTAGCTGCATTTAATTATATTTTCTCTTTTTAAATTTATATTTTCCCCTATACCACACAGCACATTTGAACATATCTCAGAACTGTATGCATAAAAATTATGCACAGTTTGCAAGATTAAAGGGGTGCCATTATTTCCTTATTTAGCACATGACACATTTCACCTATATACTCCCCCCTTATCCGAAATCTCCCAGTGAGTCAAAGACCACCAAAAACCATCACAGAAGATTCATAGATGATGCTTAACAGCATGAGCTACGCCTGGTTGGGTAAATCAATACTCCTATCAAAAGCCTTCTCACAACACCAGTTTGCAACAAAGAGGGAAAAACAGGAATTCGACAACAGCGGTTAAATTACTTAATAAAACGTCTATAAATCTATTTAAATGCAGCTGGCTCTTTAACTTCCAGGTGACTTAAGTCGTCGGTGTGGATGTGCATCCATCTGAAAGAAGGGTATCGCTTATTGGACTGTGCTTCTCTCTTTCAGCCTGAGCCAAACCCGTATCAATTACCCCCGTCCCAGTGCTGTAGGCTTTGGAGTAACATGCACTGACAGCCACAAGCTCACTGACATGCCTGGCTACAAGCCTACGCTGCTATAGAAATCCAGTAAACACAGTGCTCTCCAAGTCATGAGGCTGATTGGCTTTTTTTATGATCGCATAAGGTGTGTGTTAAATCACAGTATTTTGCCTGTCTAACATCAAAAGACCACAATACAGTCTGAAGTACATAGATCTAAAGAAGCACAGTGCAGCTGAATGCATGACAGGTTTACCATATCAAACCTTGAATTCACCTTCACACCAGTGTTATTTTAGTATTTATAGTTTTTATAGATCCTTTGAATTTTTATATTTTCAGTTTTCATTTTAAATTTAGTTACATTTTTTAGTAATTTTGTCATGTGTTTTTGTAATTTTTATTAGCTATGTAGTTTTAATTTATATTTCAGATTCCGATTTGTTTGATTAATTTCCAGTCAATTTTAGTTTTTTACATCTAATATTTATATTTTATTTTATTTCAGCTTTATTTCAATTAACTTGTTAAGTGGTTAACTGGAAGTTACCTCACCGCAGACAGGGAAAAACTGTAAATGTTTAACATTGCATTAAATGTTTCTATATGTAATTTTACTGTTATATACTGTCAAATTTATGTTTGGACTTTAAAACTATGAATTACCAATTTAAAGTCAAAAGAGTTTTATTAATATTTTGAATTAGTTTTTTTATCTGAACATTTTCTATTTTCATTTGAAATGTAGTTGATCTTTTAGCCATTTATTATATTTTTATATATTACCATTAATTTTTCAGTTTTAGTTAAGGTTTATGATTTATTAGTAATTTTATTGGTTCAGCTTGAACTTATTTAAGTTAGTTGCTAAACCAACATTTCTAATTTTCGTTTAATTTAAGTTTTACATCTAATATTTAGAGTTTTATATATATAGTTTTATTTTATTTCAGCTTTACTTCACTTAAATTTTTTATTCGTTTTAGTTTTTTGTTTATAAAATTAGTTTTTGTTTGAATAAGAAATGCAAAGTTGCAATAAAATGGATGTCATTTAATTTCATGAAGGCACCACACTCCCTTTAGCAAAATTGCTGATGGCTATCATTCTCAGTCAACACTGGGGCAGCTGTACAGCTCAACAGCTGATTGCCGAGGAATGCTTACATCTCTTTTTCTGGTGTGACCTCAGGATGAGATAACCAAATTCCATCTGGGGAATGGGCTTCAAGGAATCAAGGTACAGCAAACTACCTCCTCCACATTCAGTGCAGTTTATTTAATTTTTTTTGCTGTAGCCTTCTAATATTCTGATTATGGAGTTGTTTTTAATATAATCCATGCCTTGGATAGTTTTATGCCTGGACGTTCTTCTCGCATGTCAGGTTGAATTACATGGAAAAAATGCGGTATATGTGATTGTGGTATAAAAAAAAAAGTGAAATTCTTTTCATGGGTTACAACAGAGACTTTGCTTGAAATTCAATTTGCTTTGGAGTTTTGTTAACTATTTACAGCCTGCACATGCGAAGAAATGGAAGCAAAGACAGGCTGTGTAATACATTAAGTGATCCAGAGCTGCATTGGGACCCTGAGCTCCTGTATGACCTTGTGGATTAGCTGGCTATTTCTGCCCCACTTCTTCCACTTTGAAAGGGCTCTTCACTATACGGAAGTACTGCTGTGCCACATCCATCAAAGCATCAGATTAAAGGGAGGACAGCAGCTGCAGAGCACGATGGGAAGTTTTCTGAGCCATCCACATGCATTTTTCTGACTCAACCCAGAAGTGGAGCACATTTGCTTTGACAGTAGTGAGGAAGTTTTTTACCGTACTGAAGAGTTACAAGTGGCGATACAACATGACACATGGACTATTATATTGTACATTTAATAGCGCACTTGGCTTGTTTTAAGATGGAACAATAAAGTGTCTCTAAAACTACCCGAAGCATTCGAGCTGCACTGATGATTCATCTACTCCAAACATCTCTCTCTCTCTCTCTCTCTCTCTCCATCTTGCACATAGCAATCATATGCACGAATATAAACCTGTGCTTTCAGTCAGAACAATGTGAGGGGGCTGGGTCAGTGACTCTCAAAGGGTCTTACATCACATTCCGGGGGCCCATTTCACTGAACTTCCATTCATTCACTACTAGAAGATCCACTCAGAGATGGTTGTAGGTGTTACATCCCACAGCACAGTCATGTTATTTCTCACAAAATACACAGGAGATGGTCTTGCCAGTGGTCTTTTTATACAGTTAAGAACTACATGCACTTAAGTTGGCATGATGTTGCCAGCAAGCTACTGAAATTCTTGAAGTTTTAGTAAAGTCGAGAATAGATCAACTGCACTGTAAAAATGCTACAATAAAAGCTGTACATGGTTTAACATCGCATTTTAATGTAATTTTACTGTAAACTACTGTCCAATTAATAGTTTTTGCATGTTAAAGCTATGAATTACCATGTCCTTTAGGGTAAAAAAAAACAAAAAAAACACTAAAAGGACAATAGTCTGCATGAAACATATTGACATTTTCTGAATCACCAAGGACCAAGGTTTCAGCTAAAAATGTTATTTGTTGTTCTACTGAAGAAAAAAAAGTTACCTACATCTTGGATAGCCAGAGGGTGAGTAAATTAACAGCAAATTTTCGAGTGAATTATCTCTTTAATGTTTATTGTACATCATCACATTAGCAAATATGTAATTTTACTGTATAATACGGTCAAATCTATGGGTTTTGCATGTTAAAACTACGAATTACCATATAATTTATGGTGAAAAACAGTAAAAGGACATTACCCTGCATGACACATGACATATATGATTATGTTTTATGTATATCATTTTGTTCCTTGTCATTTTGTTATCAGTAATGTATATTAGGGTGTTTTGTGACCATTTTCTGTTTATTAGTTAATGTTTATTGCATTATTTTAGTATCATTATGGTGTTTTGGCCATGTTTTATAGAAAGGCCACTCACAATAAAGTGATTCATCGTGTGACACTTTTATTGCGTCACCTGTATTGTTTTGGTAAAAAGCAGGTAAAAAGTAGATTTTGGTAAATTCAATAATTTTTTTATTAAACGTGGTTGTAAATTGTACAATATGGCACCAATATGCCATATATTATGGAGAATTTCTGGCAACCTTAGATGCTTGGGTTTAACATGATTTTTTTACAGTATGGACCAGTTTTTTCATGTTCATATATAATGCAAATATCATGCAAACTTACAAAACGGAAAAAAAGAGGAATATTTTGATATTTATACCATTTAATGTATGGAAATTCTTGAGGACATGGAGCTTCCCCATAGCGATTTGCAATGGTTTTAAAGCAGCAAGTTAAATTTTAAAGTTAAATAAATGGGTGCTCAAGTATGCCCTGTTTAAATATTTAGTTTGGGGAGACTGCAGCAGCCAAGGAACAGTCCTTTACATAGAGCAGAGACTCAGATAGGCCTGACATGTCCGGAAGAGAGAAAGAGTCAGATGAAGAGGAACGGTAAGATAAATGTGCTCAATAAGTTTGTTTAGATATATTTCGGCAGAAAATAGAAACTACAGTTCGGTCACACTTATGCTCCACTTCATGACTGATAACCTTGTGTCATTATATCACCTTAAACCTTCCCAACATATTTAAAAAGCCATTTCTCTATGTTTTTTAAATCATTTATTTAGTTAGATTATATGCTGTTTACCTCACATTTCAGCAAAGTAGCTCTGGTGAAATCTAAATACATTATTTGATCATTGATCCTTATACAAATGGCCAAAAATGTTTGGATCAATATTTAAACCACACTTATAAATATCATTGCATTAAACAACCAAGTGGGATTTATTTTTAAGAGTGATAGCATACAATTTATCACCACCCATCTGGTAAACGTATTATCAGAGACGTAAGACCTCTCTGCCCAAAATGCTCTACATACACTTCCTTCTTACGGACAAACCATGTCAGGACTCACTTTCAACAATTCATCTTTAAAATAGATATATTACCTCTGGACTAGCTCTGGCCTGCACCTTTGAGATTTCCAGCGGCCAGCAGTGGAAAAACAAGAATACTAGTATCCATTATAGTTTGATTTCGCCCAGAAATGGTCAACAATTTATTAGAGGAGAGAGGCTCGGCTGCTATGGAAACAACAGAAGATAAAATAAAAAAGGACAAAAAGACACTCCAGAAATGATATAACAAAGAGGAAACTTATTAGAGAAGACTTTATCTAAACTATTCATTATGGCTGTTAATCTGTTAAGAGCTTAAATGGCATATGGCGAAGGAAGAAATGGAATTAATTTGTGTTGCTGCTACAAATCCACAAGATAGAAGAACAAGCATGAGACATGGTGGAAAATGAACTAATTCTATTATAGATGAGAAAAGATTAGAGAAAGAGAAAATAGCATATTGAACAGTGACATGAGTAGCAGGTGAGAGGTACAAATCGAAATCTGAAAAGTGCATAAAAATTCAATCTGATAATAAACTCTCGTCCAAAAACTCTGGCTTCTATTTGGCTTAATGGAAGAGGTTCTTTGGAGGGCAGCTGTGCCTTGTACAATTTTTATACACTACTGTTCAAAAGTTTAGGGTCAGTAAGTTTTTTTGTTAATGAATACTTTTATTCAGCAAGGATGCATTAAATTGATCAAAAGTGACAGCAAATACATATAATGTTACAAAAAAATGATATTTCAAATTAATGCCTTTTTTAAAAAACTTTCTATTCAACAAAGAATCCTGAAAAAAAGTAACACGTTTCCACAAAAACTGCACAACTGTTTTCAGCTGATAGGCTAATAAAAGTAATGAGCATATAAAATGATTTCTGAAGGATCATATGACACTGAAGACTGGAGTACTGGCTGCTGAAAATTTAGATTTGTCATCACAGGAATAAATTACATTTTAAAATATGTTCAAATTGAAAACGGATCCAATTGTAATAATATTTCACAATATTACTCTTTTGACCAAATAAATGCCACTTTGGTAAACATAAGAGATTTCTTCCAAAACATTAAAAAAATTATACCGACCCCAAACGGTATAATTTATAATATTCAGGAAGTAAGACTTAAAATATAAAAACATGAGAAAAGAGCGAGGTGATAAATCTACATAGAAACAGAGTGAGAAAGACAGATGGACTTTATTTTCCCATATTAGCTCCATAAATCCTCTTTGCTATTCAACAGTCCTCAACTCTCTAAATCTTGCCCTGTGGTCTGTGCTTATTTACATTTCCTTCATATGAATTGAAGTAGTAAGTTACACCCTACATGGCATTAATGGCCCAGGCAGGCATCAAGCAGAAAGGGGAACACACACACCTACCATTTTGGTGTGTTTATTTAAACTGCAAGTGATGGGGGATGGAGTGTTTGAGTGTGTGTGGAACTCGGAGAAGGTTTGGTGTTAAACTGCAGGTCTTGGTCCACTTCCCACATATCTACACTCTTAGTATGCTTTTCACAGTGCGCTTGTTTCTCACAGACTCCTCCTGCTTCATACACAGACGCTCCGCTGTATGGGACGTCCCGAAGATGGATCAGAGCACAGGGCTAGAGGGGAGTTATACATGCACCCCAAACCTCTTAGCCTTGGAATTAAACCCTTCTTTGTCTTTACTAATTGTCCTTACTTACTAAGAATTTGAGGCACTGTGGGAATTGTCAGACCAGATCTGATCCACATATGGAAAACAGCCCTTCTGCCACACAATGGCATTGATTGGAGCCGTTCCAAATCTCCACAGTCTACTTAAGCGAGCTGCCAGTGATTAAATATGGAGATTACTCTGGGATGGCGATGTGAGATCCAGAGCAGATATATAAAAAATATGTAATATTTGTATTCATGTTGTTTTGGAAACAATATCCAAAATGTACATTTAATTAATCTAAAAATGTAATGTGGTGTAAGTAAAAAGTAATAACCATAGTTTCTTTACAGGACACATGTTAATGTGAACATCTTAGTCATTATTTTTATATTTTTCATATTATAGCTTTGAAATATTTTTAAGGTAAAAGGGTATTTTTTTTAAACCTATATAATGAATTAATAATATTCACAAGTTTTCAGAAAGTTGCACAACATGACTTAAATTTAAATCACTGTCATAAAAAGGTCAAATTATCAGATATTTAAAAATGCGTCACTAAAACTCAAACTGTACACACACACACATTGAGTTTCCATGTTTTATGGGGACATTCTATAGGTGTAATGGTTTTTATACTGATATTATCGTGCTAATTTATGTAATTATTTACTTGGTTTCATTGCGAGAACGTGAACCAACTCCAGCATAAGGCTAAAAGCAGCCTAATGTTTTTAATATGACTGAATTTGTATTTAACATGATAACAAATTAATAGCAACATCGTAAGTTACTAATTATAATGCTTACATTTCCTCAGTTATTCAAAAAGCAGCTACAGAAAAAGAGCAAAGAACCTTACATTACCAAAGAACATCATCACAAGCTCAGTCTAGCGTGAGTTTATGCACTTTAAAAACACTCCCGTTAAAATCAGTGAGTATGATGAATAAATCTCTTATTCTTACATCACACGTACATCTGCACTTTGTTGATGAGATCATTCGCGAGTCAGAATTCAGTCAGCGTGCGCTGAACAACAGAACTCCGCTGTTTCAGTGATGACTCATCCGAACGCATCTGATTGGCCATTTTTGAATTCATAAGCCCAGCATAATCGTGTGTGATTGGTTAGAACTAGGGTTGGGTATCGTTTGGGTTTTTTCCGATATCGGTGTCAAATCGATACTTTTAAATAAAAAAAAATAAAAAAATGGATTGGCCATTATTTAGCGCTATAAACACATTTGTGACCCTGGAGCACAAAACCAGTCTCTTAAGTCGCTTGGGTATATTTGTAGCAATAGCCAAAAATACATTGTACGGGTCAAAATTATAGATTTTACTTTTATGCCAAAAATCATTAAGATATTAAGTAAAGCTCATGTTCCATGAAGATATTTTGTAAATTTCCTACCGTAAATATAATCAAAACTTAATTTTTGATTAGTAATATGCATTACTAAGAACTTTATTTGGACAAATTTAAAGGCGATTTTCTCAATATTTAGATTTTTTTGCACCCTCAGATTCCAGATTTTCAAATAGTTGTATCTCGGCCAAATATTATCCTATCATAACAAACCATACAACAATGGAAAGCTTTTTTATTCAGCTTTCAGATAATTCTCAAATTTAAAAAAATGTACTCTTATTGACTGGTTTTGAGCTCCAGGGTCACATTTAATGTCCGTTTCATTCATACTGGATGCCAGAGGGCACCCTCGCGCATAAACTCCACATGTGCATCACAGAAGGAACAGGACTCGGATACTTAGGAAATCCCTAATATGGACAGGCATTAGGGATGGGCGATACCCCTTATTTAGTTTTCGATACGATACCGATATTTTTCAAGGCAGTATCGTCGATATCGATACCGATTCGATACGTCTGCATTAAACTTTTAAATTATGAAATGTATTAAATTATGTAATTGCACAAACTATGTAGGCTACAATTTCAATTTATTTATTGTGAAATAACTCAAACATTTATGTTTTTATTTCTGTCCTCTGATAAGCATTGTTCAGGGCTGCCATTACCAAAAGCTTTAATGCTTTCTTATGATACTTTTGGGAAACGCAGCCCTGTTTGAATGCACTGTAGCAGTGAGTGAATGCTATCTGTGGATTGATTGGTTCTGTCTTGCAACATTTGCTGTGTTCAGATGAGCAGGAAAATAGTTCTATCCTACACAATTACTCGCTAACAAAGGTTATTCGTCCAATCCAATGCATATTGTACACATTATTATTATTATTTTGTTAAATAAACAAAACCACTGGTAAATAAAACGCACCTTAGTATCGATATTTTTTGTTTGAGTATCGATACTTTCGATACTCGCGCCAGTATCGATATATCGATACTTCAGATCGATACGCCCATCCCTAACAGGCATTGCTATTGCTGTAACGGAGTAAACAGAAGATATAAACGTTTTGAATGATAAAACAAAGACAATAAACACTCGACTGTGACAATGTATAGTTTATCTGTGTTATTTAAGCCATCGCTGGTATTTTTATAAGTATATTTATAATCAATTGCTAACCGACAAAGCCTTTTTACCATATGCTTTTTACAGTATAGAACATGTTTTCTGCCTCAATCTGTGACAAGAAGCCACATCAGATCACTAAATGAAGCAGTTGTGTAGTAAAAACGTTATAGTGTTCTCTTTTGTTGGACAACAGGTTTAGAAATGCTTCTCATTGCAAGTCATTTCAAGGAAAGTTTAGCTTTAGGTATTTTAAGCGTGTTTAGTTGAGCTAGCTAACGGTTGGCTACCTGCTGCAGTCAGAGCAAGTGTAACTACTGCATATGCTAATGCTCTCATTTCCCGAGTTGTGCTTTTAAGTCGGAATGTGAAAACAACATGGACACTCGCGTTACTACAAAGATGTGTTGGATTTGTATTATTAGAGCTTTCCGAATTGCGTTCGTGAATGTTCTCGTGAATTTTTCACGTGCGGTGCCGGTAACCCTTATGTCCGTTTCGGAGAACCAGAGAACAAATATTTCAATCGATCGCTCAAGCATTTAAGTGGCACCGAAATCTGCATTCTGATTCGGTTCTAGTACATACCGGTTACATAGGCACCATACTGGCACCGGGTTTCTGTACCCAACCCTAGTTAAAACGTGTAATACTGTAAAAACGCGGAAAAAGAAATATAATGCAACAAATAAGCCCTAATATTAATTAGATAGTATTACTAGCCTGATAATAATAATAATCATCGTCTTGCTATCGTCAAAGTCATCAGCCACAGGCGATATCTCCGTCTATCATCGATATACGATACTATCGTCTATCGGCACAACCCTAACCGATACCCAATCTGGCTGAAAATGTCAGTATCGGAGCCAATACCTATATTGAGTATTGGATCTATGCATCCCTACCCACAAGGACAAGTATTTCAGATAATGCCCTCTTTGTGGGGACATTTTGTCCCCATAACGTAGGGTTTACCAGGACCACACACACACACACACTGGTTTCCATGTTTTATGGTGATATTCCATAGACATAATGATGTTTCTACTATACAACTTTGTATACCCTACAAATTCTTACCCTGAACCTCACAATAAAAAAAAAAAACTCAAAACTTTCTGCAGTTTTTAGGTTTTCAAAAAAGATCATTCTGTATGATTTATAACAGTGATCCTCAAATCTGGCTCGCGAGATCCACTTTCCTGCAGAGTTTAGCTCCAACCCTATAATCAAACAAACCTACCTGTGATTTTCTAATGATCCTGAAGACATTGATTAGCAAACTCTGCAGGAAAGTGGATCTCGCGAGCCAGATTTGAGGATCACTGATTTATAAGCTTGTTTCCTCATGGGGACCAAAAAATGTCACCACATAGACAAGGATTTTGGACTTTGCCATCTTTGTCCCCATAACTTAGATTATACCTGAACCACACATACACCCACCCACCGACCCACACACACACACTTTCGTGGCACACCTGCCTTTTCTGAGCAATTTTCTATCCCTGTTAATTGCCGGGTGAAAGTCATTGAAATCTAAAATAACTCTCAGTTCCTTCCATAGACGCTTTAGAGAAGGTAGGCTGTAATTCTACAGTGCCAAATCAGAGCAGTTTCTTAAACCCCCCAGCATGTGGGTGTAGAAAGAACATAAATAGCACACTTTCACTAAACACACAAAAAAACAAGCCGTTTAAAACACTGAAATCTAATAGGTGAATTTAATGGAACATTGTAATAAATGCCTAAAGCGTCAATAATATGTTACGTGTTTATTAGACTGAGCTTGTGCCTTCTGAAGATTGTAGTTTAAAAATCACAAGCCAAATGAACAACAACTCCACGTACTATAATGAAAAACTCAATCCCGTTTGTCTGCATCCCAACGGCTCTTGGCTTGATGTTAATTACTGATTAAAATGTTAAAACCGTTTAGCTCATGGCTGGAATATGTAATCGCTCTACTTTGTCATTCACGGCTGGTGCCGAGAGACCAATCTGCTGAACGCTGCATCTGTCACCCCTTCCGGCGATTCGTCACTGTGCGGGCGTAACAAGTCAGAGGATATGACATAATTATCCCATTTTGTTCTTCGGTGTTGCACGCTAGCTATCATGCCCTGAATATGAACCCATAAAACAATTAAACAAAACTATGCGTGTCATAAACACAAGGCCGGAGAAAAGGGCACCATGTCTGTTTTCATCATGGTTATCGTGAATTACCATCTTCAGGCCAGAGGTCAGTGGCGCAGTGGCTAGCATGTGAGCGTTTGGTGTTGACACATGCCTGATAATTAGCACTTTTGGCATTAAAGGTCTTGTCATACAGATAAGCTTTGCTAATAGTATAACAGCACAAAACAGCATTAGCATGCAGTAGAAGGCACTATATCCAGCTAAAAAGACCAGTTAGCAGGATATGTTGTGTTTTAGATGCTAGTGTCTTAGCAGGGTGTTTGGCTATACAATATGGTTATGAACCTCCACTAGCTAGTCTAGGGCCAAACTAGCATAAATTAGCCTGAACTAGCATGGTTGCAGTCCTCTGTAGAGAGGCTAACAGACCCACGGGTGTTCTTGATCACATTATTGATCTGTTTATACTATCATTTAGTGTTTAATCTAAGCCTAAAGAGGTTTTCCTATCAGCTACCCACAGAGATCTTGTTTTATTTATTTATTTTTGCCTAGTATGAAGCAAATTATGTAGCAAATCAGGCCATATGTGCATCTAAACATGATCTAGCAGACCTCTTAAGTACGCATATCATATGTAGTGCAGAGGCAATGAAATTAAATAAATATGTAAGGCTCACAGATTTGAAATGACGCTAGTAAGCAGTTTTTCCTTCCTCACAGGATTCTGTGTGTGGGAGTGCAAACAATGTATGAACTCAACCATCTGGTCTGTTTTACAGCCTGTGTTTGCAAATCCTTCCTATTTCTAAAGTAGCATCTCAAGTTGTCATTTGGTTTTTATTCTTCCCTCAAGAGAGTTGTCTTTTTGTTGGTAAGCAGACAAACATGCAATCTACGAGATGCTGTCGAGATAAGAACAAAAGGAGTTCAGGACAAGACCGGCCACACTCACACGAGTCTCCACCACAGAGCTCTGTTTTAGAGGCCAGGTGAGGAATTTGACACACTAAAGCTGGTGACCAGCGTTAAACTTTAGAGATCCTGTGTCGGCTACAAACACACACACATACACACAATTAAAAACAGCTCTAACCCTAACTCGAACAAAAACCCCTCACACACAAACCAGAAGTTAAAAGATGCTATGGGTTAACCAACATGCTGTTCCAGATCTGAAATAATTAACTTTTGTCTCCATCAAGAGAATACCTTCATTAAAAAAGTCCCATAAATATTCTTTAATGATTTAAAATCATTTGATTGTTGGTGCCAATAGCCTTGTGGGCATCCCGTGTTCGAATACTGACTCGAGGACCTTTCACAATCCCACCTCTCCTCTCTCTCCCACTTCGCTTCGATTCAATTCTGATCTGTCCTATCACAATAAAAGCAAAAAATGCCAAAACATCAGTTTGTTTGTGCATCCTTAACCAATGGTTTGAGTTTGGGGGTGGGGCTAACTGTTTATCTGCTAATCATTGGGTCTCATTCACTATTAATGGAATTAATTAGGCTATTTCATGTGTGTATGTACAGAAGAACATCTCATAAAAACTCAAACTCGCTATGTTCATATGGACGTTATTTGTTCTTAACCTTGTTCTAATTCCAAATGAGTATTCCAAATGAGTGACCGCATAACTGAGGATAGTAATTTGCATAAAACACGCCCAAACCATTTCTCTCCATATAAGGGCTTTCTCATACAACATTTCTTTTACAGCAGAAAACATATGATGCTCTAAAGATGCAATCTTGCCTGACAGTATGCAGTTTCCCAAGCGAAGCCAAGTGTGCCATCCTTAAAACCAGTTTAAACAACAATAAACATCTTTTATACAGACCCAGATTATTACAAACCTCCCATTAGCCATCTGAATATTTATACAGCGAAATCTTGCAGCCCAAGCTATACTCTTTCATTATATATGATGAAATATAACATTTCAACACAATTATAAAGGCTACCTACAGTAGAGTATGTGATTTGTGCATGTGTGGTTTCAGTTGTTCCTACATTTTTTAGAAAATTAAGAATAAAGTTTTTGGTGAATGATGATTTGTTCATGAAAACGCTTATTTGCAGTTTTCACGCACCAATTTGTGTATGCGCACGCTTGGTGAATGAGCATTGTTTTAGCAAATTAATTTAGTGACGTAAGTGGCACCGAAATGACACACTTCATTCAGCTTTGGAAGAAAATTTCACACTCTTCCAGAACAGCGGAAACAAAATTCAGCATATTAGTTAGACACAAAATGGAAATCAGTTGCATCAAAGCCTCACACCTGCTTAATGGAAGAAACAATCACCATGATGTCTTTTATATTTTATATGATGTCTATGTCCTTTATATTTTCTAAGCCAGTTTTGCTGCCTCTAATTGCCTTGAGTTGACATTAATACTGAAGATATGACTCACTGTGGGTCTCACCCTCTCTCTGTTCATCTGCTACCAGCTTTCTCAACTATGCTTGTTAGGCCATTGCAAGGACTCTACAAGGCAGAGTCTTAGATTTGTTTAAACGGTAATTCATTGCATGACAGTCTTTGCCATCCAATAAATTACAGAGATGAAAAATGACAGCAGCCCATTAAAGATAGACATTGTCATGATGAGCAAAGCTTTTAACCTCATTTTCTGTAAGTAGAGCACAAGGTTGGTTATATTGGTATTTTAAACTATTGGACATTCGGGTAATGCATAATGCGTAAAGGGACAATTCACTCTGCCACCATTGTTCACCCTCATGTCGATTCAAACATGTACGACTTTCTTTGATGAATGGAAATTACATACTGCACTGCTTGCTCTTTACCATAAAATTACAATGAATGAGGACTCAAATGACATGAAATCACCATAGAAGTATCAGTAGTTATTACAACTCGTGTGTGTGTGTGTGGAGTTGACAATGGGCTTCAGGAGGAACCTAATTGATTGCAAATGTCAAGCAATGATGAAAAAACACCATGGGGCTAAATGTGTTCATGTGAGTAAATGTTCAACATATAACATGCTGACTAGAAACCAAACAAAGAGAAAGAGACACATCAACCATCCAGCTCATCTACTGAAGCATGACCGTTCAATGGGACAGATCTATCACACTTCTCCTCTTGCTGGCATCTGGGAGGATGTTGTGCCAACCATTTATTTAGCCTCAGATTTAGGGCTTTGTGGGAAAGTGTGAGCCTAGGGGGAAGGGACATTAGGGAGGGAGGGTTAGGGTGTTAATGGTTAAATGTCTCACTCACCTTGTTCTGATGTCATTGGATCAAGATATCTTCCATAAAACACGGCATGCAGTTGAAATTAAACCCTGAACGCAAGGAGAAACCAGTTCTGGGTACATGAAATCTTGAAATGCTTAATTTCTGGTCGTAGATATCAGATTGATCTTAGAAAAAAAACAATAATGGTCTCAGATATTTATAAATTAACATTCTTTCTCTACATTTAACCCAGTGTTAAACACAATACGGTGAAAACATTTGAGGTCATTGTCCAAAAAGAAACCGGTGCCATTTATTGGGCAGAGGCATCAGACAGAAAGATGGATAGTTTTTTTTAGCAGTGTTGTGTGTCAGTGTTCAAAATGAGGAATAGATGAAAAGGGCGAAGAGAGGGAGGAGGAAAAGAAAGATGAAGTTTGCTCTCTCATGCTTGCACTAACAGAGTCAACATGAGTCTTGCTTTTGCTTTCTTTGAGAAAAGTCACAGTGTCACATTTTTCTATAGAGCTAAGCATCAAAACAAACACTATCTACTGTGAGGCTTAGGAACAGCTTAAACCAACTGTTAAATTGTATTTTTCGTGTGAAATGCATACACAATCCACATTACGATTAAGGGTTAAATCATAAAATAGCATTAAAAAATAAAAATAAGAACAGTGCATGTAGATAAACCTTATGAATAATACCTCATAAAAATATGAAAAATATCCTTTTTTGGATTTTTTTTCTAGTCCTGCATGCATAAGCGTTAAAGGCACTCAGGGCAGATCTCGTGGCTAGTAGGGAGGTGTAAAGCCCGAGGGAAGTTAAAGAGGTGGTCTGTGTAATTTTAAAATGCAATGGTTGAAAACCAGAACGAATGCCAGCAACACTCCACTTGGAGGGAAGTAATACTCTGACTTGCCCTCTGGAGTTACACACACGCAATATGAACAAACAGTACACAGTCCACACTGCCATATTTAAACTCATGGTCTGTGCTCATTTATAGATCCTGTCCACCTAATTACATCTACACAGTCAGTCAGTCCCAGTGAAAGGCTACAGAAGTGTGTTACATTAATAACAATCACTAGCAGTCTTATCACACTCACCACAGCTTTCACCAGCTTAATGAGCGAAGGACTGCTTAGCAAGACCTGCAAAACAACACCACCGGGCCAGATGAGGCCACGAACACACACATTCCCTCACGCAGCGGCTGAAAACTGCACCATCAGCGTTATTCCGATAACTAATGCCCTTTTAATATTCCTGACGTGTGGTTTGCACTCAAGCACTAGATGTTGCTGTGTGTGTGTGTGAAGAAACAGACTTGATGCTGTGTGATGCATATTTAGAAACTCTGGTTGTAATTTTGATGAAGATGGAAAATAAAATAAAATAGTTAGATTACTAGATGATGTATTCTGTATTCGGTAATTTATACAGGGCAGGGATTGAAGAATAAAATAAAATAAAATAAATAAAACAATAAAATAAATTAAATTAAAATTAAATTAAAATATGATGATGATTTGTGTGTTTTAAAGGCAGAAACAGATTGGATGCTGTATTAGAAAATTTCTACAGGGCAGGGATTGACGATAGAATACAAAAATAAATAAAGATAATAAAATAAAATAAATATATAATATAATATACTCCTGGATGGTGTCCTATTAATGCCGCTCCTCTCAGTATGTCTTCTGCTGTATTTGGAAAATCAATTACAAGCAACTGTATTTTTACTTGTTTGGAAAGACTCCCGAATGATCCTGTGTCCCTGAGGTAAACAAGAGAGGAAACGGACAAAGCTAGAGAAAGAGAACAAGAAAAAAAGAGAGGGGGGAAGCAAATGCTTTGATTTTTTTGACAGATTGTCAGGCTGGGGGAGTGAATGAGAGCGTGTCCAGCTTGGACCCGTATCTGCATATTGCTGTGCATAAGGACGCCAACAAAAGCCTGATCGAAGATCAGATGAAACAGTGTGTGATGGCCCAGTGATGCCTTTGCTGGCAGAGCTTTGTTAGCATGAAGGCCAAAATTGTGAATTTAATCTTTACTGAATATTGCAGAACTACAGACATCAAGCCCACACACACTCACACTTCAGTATGAATCTTTAACTGGAAACATGATCGGGACTTAAGCTTGGCTGAACACTGCCTAAATTAATGGTTATGAATGAGGAGAAAAGAAACATTAGAGTCGAGTATGTTTGGGATTTGGATACCATAATGTTCTCTAATCTGATTTAGGCTTCTAATACATTTATTAAGTAGATTCTTGTAGCAAAAGAAGAGTATATACACACTGCTGAACACATGGTTTGAGGTATCCTAACCAAATTGGAAACTCAAGTGATTTGAGATGCTCTTTACAGCAGCAAGTTCATAAAAGCTCTACACCACAAATGGAGTTTAGTCAGGGAACGCACCACATTTACATGGGCACAAATTAAAAACCTGTGAGAGATAAATATAAAATGGTTAGACATGATTTGGAGGGCTTCTAAAAGTTAGGCTTAAATAGGCTTATTTAAAATAAATGCTGTCATTCAAAGGTGACGGTTGATCAAAAGATCTATCTATCGGGACTTAAGCTTGGCTGAACACTGCCTAAATTAATGGTTATGAATGAGGAGAAAAGAAACATTAGAGTCGAGTATGTTTGGGATTTGGATACCATAATGTTCTCTATTCTGATTTAGGCTTCTAATACATTTATTAAGTAGATTCTTGTAGCAAAAGAAGAGTATATACACACTGCTGAACACATGGTTTGAGGTATCCTAACCAAATTGGAAACTCAAGTGATTTGAGATGTTCTTTACAGCAGCAAGTTCATAAAAGCTCTACACCACAAATGGAGTTTAGTCAGGGAACGCGCCACATTTACATGGGCACAAATTAAAAACAGTCTGTGAGAGATAAATATAAAATGGTTAGACATGATTTGGAGGGCTTCTAAAAGTTAGGCTTAAATAGGCTTATTTAAAATAAATGCTGTCATTCAAAGGTGACAGTTGATCAAAAGATCTATCTATCTATCTATCTATCCATCCATCCCAGGGCTGTCCAAACTTGGTCCTGGAGGGCCGGTGTCCTGCAGAGTTTAGCTCCAACTTGCCTCAACACACCTGACTGGAAGTTTCTATGCCTATAGTAAGAGCTTGATTAGCTGGTTCAGGTGTGTTTAATTAGGGCTGGAGCTAAACTCTCCAGGACCGAGTTTGGACAGTCCTGATCTATACAGATGCTTGTAAGTTCTCTCCAACAATGTGTACATTTAAATAATATTCTTATAAAACTACAATAAATTAATAATAATAATAATAAATCTGTGAAGGACACTTACAGTACAATGTTCCCTGGCTTTCCTAATTTACAAATATTCATATACATATCTTTGTCTCCGTCTCTCGCTCAGTTTCTTGTCCTCCTTTTACCCCCCCCCCCCCTTCTTGCAAGTGAGTTTTTCATTTTCCTTCCAAGGAATCTCCAATGGCGTTAGCATTACTTGGAAGCACGCTGCTCTCTGCACGCGTACGCACACGCACAAACCTATAATTTTTCTCATTCCCTTGGACAAGAGCCTCCAATTGTGACAGGACTATGAAGACATCACGCACAGCAAATTGGTGGAAAAAGTCCCCTTATGTCACTCAGCACACAGAGGGAGAGCTGTTGTGGAGATCTCGCCTGTTGTCTGGCAAAACACGCAGAGGTATCTCAAGCATGCCCAGCCGTTGTACACTCTCTCTCACACACACACACACACACACACACACAACAGGACATTTGGAAAGTTCCTGCGGTACATAAACAACATTGCCGGCTCTATTACAAAGTGAGAACACACTTCAATCGGGAAGCTTTTCTATCCTTTTCTTTGTTCTCGTCATCCAATGCCAAAGTTTTCAGAGGCTAGCAGTGGTACGTGTTCCATGATGCTGCCATAGCCTGACAAACACAACCACGCATGATCCGTTTAATCTGACATCCATTTGTGTTATCATATCAAGAACACGCTCTAAAGTTCACACTTGTCACACTTAAGCATGACTTATTGAAAGTTATCCCTGGGGGTTCGTTTGCCATTTTGTGCGGCAAAGCTCTGAAAACCAGTGTGTATAGATGAGGTCCACTGATCGCGCATGGCGTGACGTGATGGAGTGGGGTGTTTGCTGCCAAGGCTGCGGCTTTGGACAGCCAGTGAAAGAGAAAGAGAGTGAGATGAAGGAAAAAAAGAGGAGGGGGAGGGAGGGATACTTCATTATAGACTCATTCATCATCACAGGTACTGTAGCTGCACCTTCTATATTTCCTTGTTCGTTTTAAATGTTCCTCTTTTTCTTCCTCAAACCTGCTGACTCTGTTCTCCATCTTAATCTGTTCTAACTGCATCCATGTGTCATCATCTTTTCTTTTTCTGACTCTTTTTTCTTCACTTGCAAACAGTGTACTCAGACCTGTATCCAGTTTTCAGACTGACTCTGGATCAGTACTGCTAGTTCTAAAGGAGCTTGTCTATAGCTTCTCCACCACCTGTTCATGAAACATCAGAAGATCAGCATTTTATACATTTAGAACAGGCCTCTCAGAGTTATGCATACACACACGTGAACTTCATGCATTCATATATTCGTTCATCTTAACAGGATAGTTCACCCAAAATGTAAAATTCTGTCATGTCATTAAGTGCTGTATCAACACTGATGTAAACAAGCAGGGATGAGAAGCGCATGGCGGAACACGTGAGATGCGCTGAATGAAAGCGCACATTCACTCTCTGACAGCAGATGGCGCTGAACAGCAGAAATGCAGCCATTCCCCCGGAAACCCCATAAACAAAGCAGCTGCTCTACTTTCCGTTTCTGAAACGTATTTAAATAGCCATTCAGATTTGTGTATTCGCTATGGTGTTCATCACAACGCCATATACTTAAATATTTAGACTTAATAGGCTATTTATTTTCTAACTTTTCTACATTTTAATCTGGACTACAACATGCCCTATATATTGTTTGAAAGTGTTTTGATTCTTTATCGTTCGGTCACATTTTACATTTGGGCTTCATTAGTTAACATCAGTTAATTCATTAGTTAACAAACTGCCAATGAAAAATTCATTAATCTTAGGTAATTCCAATATTTAATAACAAAATTCGCAACTGTTATTTAATGAGCTAACAAACTAAGAGTTGTATTTTTAACAAAGACTAATATCTTCTGTAGAAAATGTAGCTCATTGTTAATGTTAATGCATTAACTAAGGTTAACTAATTAGATCTTATTGCAAACAAAGTGATACCTATTAGTCTTTATAATTCTTTTGCACTTTAATCAGTGTAAAAAGTTTAGCTTTATAATTTTTTGTGCATTACTTTATTGTTTTTAAATGTTCGTTATTTTTGTTATAAGAAAAAAGTTATTAAACCTGTTATACTGCATTATGACAACACATTTTTGCAACTACATTTCAATACCGTGATAATACTGTATATCCTGATAAAAGCATTAGCAATTAATCGCAACATGAAAATTTGATACCGGCATATCCCTAATTTGCGCACAACAAGTATTCTCATAGCTTCATAAAATTATGGTTGAACCACTGATGCTACATGGGCTATTTTAATGATGACTTACTACCTCTTTCGGCCTTAAACGTGTCAGTTGTGTTGCCGTCTATGCATGCTCAGAAAGCTCTCAGATTTCATCAAAAAAATCTTAATTTGTGTTCAGATATTCACATACAGACTTCATATTTCCTGAGGAGTCATCAAGCCTTTATGCTTACTGAGTCACATTCTTTCTAATCTGAAGATAAAAGTATTTTGAAGCTGAAGTATTCTTAGATAAATTAATATTTTCAAAATCTTACGCAGTCAGGCCGTATGAGTCACTGCATTCAACTCATTGTCATCAATAACACAAAGACCCTCTTGACTCCATGTTAGTCAGCACCTTTTAAAATTTTTTTTTAATAAAAATCATTGCAACTATTAAACGCACAATGTTCAGACCACAAGTTTCCCCCCATTAAAGCTTAAGTTTGTCATCCAGGCCTGACTTTTCTACTCAGCCTCTCAGTAGACTTTTCTACAGTTCACCAATCTCAGTAGTATCACATGCCAGAGACATTCAGACTAGCCAGCAGCTATGAACTTTACCATCCCAATTGCTGCAGACACACTATTTTCCAACCAAGAGGGTCATGTTCACAAAGTATCCACAAGAAAGAGAAGATTGCAGGTCAGAGAGAGAGCCGATACTCTTACTGAATTCAGTTATTGTGAATGCAAGCAGGACAGAGCTATATTTTATGTGCATATCTGACAAATCAGCCCCACATATGCACGTACACAGCAGATATTAGACATGCCTTTGGGGTTGGCTCACTTTAACTTGACACATAACATATGACACTTGGCATTAACACACGACCTTTGGCTGCCTAGCATTTGACTTTAGTGGTCATGTCAGTGTCTGGGAGATGATCTATGATCCCAATTAGTGTGTGTCATCAATAATCACAGACGGCTCCATGCTAAGTGATTACAACCGCAATGGTTGCAAGAGTCCTTGGTTTAACCATGCATACTCTGTCTGGAGCAGCCCTTGAAGTTTCCACAGGCAGAAACTCTAGCAAATGGTCTGCCAAGAAATGTGCATGTGTTTGTGGGTGGGTGTCAGCAACAGGGTTGAGAACTATTTTTAAAAGATACTGGAACCGAATGATATTCATGACTGTTAGAGGTTTTTGAACATCTGCACTCTTTCATCGCTGCGTTCAGTGTAGTCTGATTCACAAACAAACACTTATGATTAAATTCTTTTTAATGGTTCTTTACGGCTCATTATTTTGTCAGGCCAAATTTAACCCTTTTAATGGCTACTTTTTACTTACAGGGATAGTTCACCCAAAAATGAAATTTCTGCTATCAACTACTCGCACTCATGTTGTTCCAACACGCAAGATTTTTTTCTGTAAAACACAAAATAATTTATTTTTTGGTGCACTCTTCGAGGCTTAAATCAGTGCAATTAGTAACAATGATTTCATTAAAAAAAGAAAATAATTAAATAACAAATCCGTAAATACACTACCATTCAAAGGTTTGGGTAAATTAACACTTTTGTTAAAAAAGAATGCATTAAAGTAATCAAAATTGACAGTAAAGAAATGTATAATGTTACAGAAGATTTCTATTTCAAATAAAGGCTATTTTCTACTCCTCAAAGAATCCTGAAAAACTATCATGGCCTCCACAAAAACATCAAGCTGTTTTCAAAATTGATGATAATAAGCACTAAAATCAGCAGAATGATTTCTGAAGGACCATGAAACACTGATTAGAGTAATAAGTGATGGACATAAATTGTATTTCAGTGTTACTATTTTTACTGTATTTTTGATCAAATAAATGCAGCCTTGGTGAGCATAAAACATTTAAACATTTTACTTTTTTCTGGTCTTTTTGAATGGTAGTGTATATTATACAAAAATAGTATTGCTTTTTATTTAGTATTTTTGTTTAGTATGTAGCTAAGACAAATCATTGAAGAGGTAGGGTGCATCCTTAAAAAATAAATAAATAAAAATACTTCAAGAAATCAGTATTGGAACCTGAATTGCTAAATTCCCTATAATTCTCATCCCTACTCCCCAAAACCCCTGATATTCTCTCTCTTTTTAAACATCAAGGAGTCAAGGACTGTGTGCCAATAAGAGACTACAGTAAAAGCACATTAACCCAGTTAATCCTATAACTCAGCTTAGCATGACACCACTTAATTAAGTCAAACAGCTCAGATTCAAGCTCCTCTAGTTAAACCCAAAAAGAGCTCCTCACGGTTCATGAATCCGCAAAGCAGGCGACCAAGCCTTTCCAAAAGCCCTTTCCCTGTTTGGTGACACATGCGGCTCCACTTTGATGACTAATTGCTTGAAAAAAATGTTCTTGGATTTGTCTATGCTCAGATTGATTCTAATGGATATGCACAATCGGTCTGTTGTGAAATTTAAGAAGGAATATTAGAGCTTCATGGCAACTAGTAGTTAATTTGTTGCATGCTTGTCTGTGTATTTTAAGCACAGCAACTTGGAAAGCTAGAATGTAGAACAAAGACTAGCCTTTCCAAAAGCCCTTTCCCTGTTTGGTGACACATGCGGCTCCACTTTGATGACTAATTGCTTGAAAAAAAAGTGTTCTTGGATTTGTCTATGCTCAGATTGATTCTAATGGATATGCACAATCGGTCTGTTGTGAAATTTAAGAAGGAATATTAGAGCTTCATGGCAACTAGTAGTTAATTTGTTGCATGCTTGTCTGTGTATTTTAAGCACAGCAACTTGGAAAGCTAGAATGTAGAACAAAGACGATCAGTGAACCAGAGACTGGCAACCAAATGATTGACCAAAAGGCCTTATGGATGGTTGAAAAATCAAAGAAGAAACCTGTCCCTTTTATTCTCTCTCTTGGTCTTTCTTACTGTCATCGCCTTTCATTATTCTACCTCTTAATCTTAGCGACCCTTCCTCTCTCACCCAGTCTTTCTCTCTGGCATTTTCTCACTCCTTCGAACGATGGACAGAAGCACTTGTGTTTGACTGACGGCTCCTCAGAATAGCAGCTCCGTGGCCAGGAAGCGTTAGGAGGCAGGCGGTGGGAGTGCTGAGTAGCAGTCTGGTTTGTTTGGCTCCCTGCCTCTGTCTTACAGGATGGGGGGGATGTCGCAACATGCCGCAATCTGATATTGTTGACACCTAAACAATGAAAGGCGCTGTGATTCAAATTTGTTCTTTTATACAACATCTCTGTCTTGCCCACAAAAGCACGTCATGCTTTACGTCACTGAAAAAAAAAAAAAAATGATCACATTTTTTTCAGTATAAATTTAGCTGCAATTAACAAAGACATTGCTTCATGCTACAGAATCAAGTACAGCATTACAGTGAATGCAGATGGCTAGAAGAGAACATGTGAGGCTTATCATCTATTACTAGTGCAGCGATATATGAAGCATAGCTCACACGTAAGTCACTTTCAAACCTGTTGGTTAACATAGCAAATTCACGTGACCAAGTTGAGTGCGATGCAAAATCTGTGTTTTGAAAATATTAATTCCCTATCACACGGATTGCTATTGAAATGACTGGATTTCACACAAAAAAAGCACTCTAAAAAAAGCTCCAGTGTGGGAGTTTTTTTGGAATCACCTCCCTACATTTGTATTTTGAGTTGGATTCATTGGTCAAAAAAGAGAGAAAACAAATAAAATTAAGGATGAATTTGACTCTTAGCATTATTTATTATAATTTTTTTCTATTTCTATAGATATTTTGATAATATCATTATTGTGAACTCTTTTGGGCACAATAATCATGTAGGGATACTGCGACAGCCCTACCGCAAGTCGAAAAACACATCCCTATCTGCAACATTAGCATATGACTGCCCACTTTTACACATCAACTATGCCTATTTAGTGTTTAAAAACTTGGCCCACTCATAATTTAATAATAATAATAATAATAATATATTATTAAATAATAATAAACTATTATTTAGCAGACACTTTTATCCAAAGCGACTTACAGTGCATTCAGGCTATACATTTTTTACCCGTATGTGTGCTCTCTGGGAATTGAACCAACAAACTTTTGCGCTGCTAACGCAATGCTCTACCACTAAGCCACAGGAACATATAACGTATATGAACTTATAAGAAGGAAGTATGACAGAAAACGTACAAATGTGCACCAGACATTGTGCTGGGTGTAGCACCTTCAACTCTGCACCTCCTGAACATTCCCGGAATATTCAAAGACTGAACTGATCTGAAATGTTTGCTCTGTGATCCTATCAAATTAAAAGGAAAACAATGGTGCAAAGAGGCTGTTATTGAAGAATGGGGCAGTGCAAAATACATTACACCGGCAGCGCTACAAATTTCTGGTCTTTAAATTAATTTAAAGACACAGCAGTAACAGCTTGTTTAATATCAAGGGTCAAAGAGAGGTTGGAAAATAGTCATGAAAAAAAATCTTACTACCTTGTCTAACTTTACAAGTGCAAAAAATGTAATCATGATAAGTTAAAGGATTAAAAAATGTGATATGGCCCTGTAAGTGAGCCAGGCTCATGACCCTTTGTTTAACGATGCTTTAAAATACTGTGTTTGTTTATATACATGTATGGGGTATTAAAGAGGGCCATTATGAAATCACAGATCCATGACTCAAATGCAGTCTGGGTGACGAACTCCGATCTCTTGGAGCCCTGCACATTCAGCTTTGATTGGCTGTGACTGTGAGAGTAGGAAATAGAGCGAGCAGCAGGAGAGAGGAAAGATTGTGTTAAGGAGGCACCCACGCACCCGCCAAAAAATTTTTGAAAAAATCAATGGCCACATTCATTGCTTGCAGTGTGCATTAAGGTAGACTGAGAGCTTTATCCTCGTCACCTCTCAACATGCCTTCTCCTATCTACACATTCACCTCATAATCACTCTTCTCAAAGTACAGCTAGACTCTTCATTCACTGGCTACGGTCTCTGTATTTATCTTCAGTCCCCAGCATGTTCACTTATCCTGTTAGCACCACAAAGAATGCCAAGGACAGAGATGGAAAAAAGAGAGACAAATAAAGAAACTAAGATAAAGTACAAAAGACAGGAATTTTGTGTATGGTACTGAATGCATAAGGCTTAATGATGTGACAGAATCTTTTTTTTTTGTTTAACTTTTTTTATTTTTTTTTTAAAATCCCCAAAAATGCAAGGCAAAAAAAAAATCATGTGATGCAACTCCCCAAAAACATGATATTTATTAATTATCCATGATGTTTTGTAGCAAAGTGTTTATTTGCAAAACTTTATTTACAATAATTATTTAAGATACACATATGTATCTTAAATATAATGTTTTACTTGACAGTGACACCACATTATATTTTTATGATATCATTCATTTAAAACTTGAAAATTGAATAAAAGCTTTCCAAAACCATTTGAAACCAACATGTATATAAAAAGCCTATTTCTAAGAACTTGTTTTTTTCTTTTTATGCATCATGCACTTATAAGTTCAAGTTCCAAGTGACTACAGTGCACATGTGACAGGAAAACCCCCTCTGGGCGTGTGCAGGATATCACGGGGTGACACGTTAAATCTGTCCCCAATGCGTGCCGGTGCCACGAGCCTTTACACATGAGCGCCTTATATCGCGATACATATTAATATTGAATTATTGTCCAGCCCAATGAGCGCCATAAACAAGTCAACAGCAAGTACTCGTAGAATGCATAGCCATGATTTACAGTCCTATCCAGATGACACAACAGAGATAAACTGTCTCAATAGACAATAACAAAATATACAGCCAATTTCTTGTCTCCGAACACAGAATTACAAGCAACAAGGATAGTGACCCTGAACTTTGAGGATCTTGCAACAAAGGCAAAGTTCATAAATATGTAACAAAAACTGGAAATGTTGCTGGAGATGGGCTTATTTAAAATGAAAACTCATTCTCTGCCAGCAGGAGGCGCTTTTAGACTGATAGAACTAGCGCTTTCTCCAGTAACGGCTGTAATCAAAACAGCTCTGCTCATGAACGCTTCTTTATCAGATCAAATGAAAATGCCATCGAAACTTTTCTGAAGACAGTTAATTCCCTTCAGAGATACATTCATATAAAACACCCGCGCCGTCTTATGATTTTGAAACGTGCGGTGCTCATGTTTATTCAACAAAGTCAAACGGCACAAATAAATCAATGTATGGGAATCACTAGTAATGTATATCGAAATATCGGAAATGTGTTTAAAAGTCATATCACCGTTATTGAGAAAAATTATATCGCGATACATATTAATATTGAATTATTGTCCAGCCCAATGAGCGCCATAAACAAAGTCAACAGCAAGTACTCGTAGAATGCATAGCCATGATTTACAGTCCTATCCAGATGACACAACAGAGATAAACTGTCTCAATAGACAATAACAAAATATACAGCCAGGTTGAAAAAAGGTAAAAAAAAAAAAATCTAATTAAAACTAAAATTGAACAAATGTAATTTTTAAGGGGTATTATAGTTAACTAAAACTATAAGTAAAACCATCCAAATTGTGTTACTTGAAATCAAATAAGGGTTAACTGAAATAAAATAAAATTAACGTATTTCAGCTGGTTTCCAAGGCAGTATATTTCTTGAACACCAAATCAGTATATTAGAACGATTTCTGAAGGATCATGTGACAATGATGATGCTGAAAATTCAGTTTTGCCATCACAAAAATAAATGACATTTAAAAAATATACTAAATAGAAAAGTTATTTTAAATTGTAAAAATATATCACATTATCATTGTTTTTACTATGCATTTGATCAAATACATGCAGCCTTGGCAAGCATAAGAGATTTCTTTTAAAAAAAAAATGAAGAACATTAAGAACATTAAACATTAAATCACATCGAGTCCAGTGGCTCACAACTGACATTCTTGGAAGAAACATTCCCATAAACCCCATTTTTGCACCCCATCATGTTTGCTCTTTCCACAAGTTATAGGTGCATAATATGACCCTATAAGCAGCATGCTAGTCTGACATTATCTCTAAATGTTGAAGCTTGAGACTATGCCAAGACTTGGAGCGGTAAAAATTCCATGGCTGCTTGCACGACTCTTTAATGTAATTATATGTTAGCTCGGCACCAGGCAACCTGCTCTGAATGCCTATGTGAATGGAAGCTTTTTATGTGCAATTTAAGTGTGGTTGGTCATATGATGTGAGATAGAGCACCTAAATAATCGGCTGTTGTCTTCCGACTCATGCATTTGCACGAATTTGCATTCCGCTTATTACTGGGTGTTTTTTCGGCTCAAAATATGACATTTTTATATTGTATGTGTCTATATTTCAACCAAAAAAAAAAGCACTTTACAAGGAGTATGTAATGACACCTGTAAAGAAATCTGTTGAGAGAAAATCGTGACTGTTTTATTAAATAGTGAAGCAAAGGGAAAAGGAGAGGAAGGGAGAAAGTCTTTCCCTGCGTGCTCCCATGAACACGTAACATGTTCCATCTCACATCATCGCTAATTGAAGTTATCAATCAATAGGAGTGTCCCAAGAGAGAAGGATTCTAGGGATTTGAGAGAAAAACAGAGAGAGAACCGTTTCTACACTTAATGAATGAAACAGCTTGACCCGCCAGTTAACAAATGCACTCTATTTCTTGTTTAAGTGGGAAAATAATTTGTGACCCACATAGACATCTTTGACTAAGCACAGGGTGTGGAAAACCTCAAAATACTCTAAAGAGGGCAAAGAGAGAACGAGAGAGGAGCATGCATAAAAAGGCATTAAGAAATGCGTAATGAAATCTGAGAGCGGGAAGGAAAAGCCATCAACGACTGGACCTTTTTGGACTGTTGAGGGGTACAGGATAGTAGACACTCATGTATCAAAATCAGTCTTCCTCTTAAATTAATACACTCACTCTTATTTAGGACAGAGCAGGAGAAAAGCGGGGAAAGGAAACAGAATATGATACGAAAATGACTCCATCATATGTTAAAGTCATTTCTTTTTTGCTGAGGTTTTGTGTGAATGGTCTCCAACACCTATGCATATAATACAAACTCATCATGAAGGAACACATGAATGCAGTCTTCTACAAATCATCCAGTTTGATGAGTATAAAGCAGGGTTACTATTGTTAACTAAAACCATAAAAAAAAGATTACTTACAAAAATAAAAACTAACAGAAATAAAATAAAATATAAAAAACTCAAACTCTTTTTTAAGCTAGTTGCCAAGTCAACATTTCCCATCTTTATTTAGATTAATTTAAATAATTAATTTAAATAACTAAAGGACGAAATACTCAAATTAAAACAAACTACTGCATGCTGTACAAAAATATTTTTTCAAAGTTGTAAAAGATTATTGCAGTATACCTTTTACAAGAAAATAACATTTCAGTCTTTCTATCGCACATCTTCACATTCAATGTAATGTTACTTGCCAGTTTTTAGGAATTACTTGTGAAATTTACTAGCAATTTCTGAGTGAAACTTGTTTATACACCCATTTTCTTCAGGGTATATTGTTAAAAAACAAGAATTATAAAAATATGCAATTACTAAAACTTTAAAGTAAAAAAAAAAACAGAAAATATTATGTATTAATAATACTAACACATGTACAAAGTCATTATAGTAATAACAGTTAATAATGGGCCTATAAAAATAGGCAATTTATTAATTTACAAAAATCTTAAACCAGTTGTTTTTTTAAAGGTTTTTAGAGGGGTTAAGAAGTTGTGAGACCAGCTAGTTAATCAGTTAAACCAGTTAAATACCAGTTTGACTAGATGTAAGCTAGGCTGACTTGACTAGGTTTTGTTTATGCTTCTTTCGGTCTTTCTTTCACTCTATACTTCTCCATAAATCTCTCGAGGATGTCAACTCTCGCCACAGACTCTCGCCACAGCCATATCACCCTGCAGCCCAAGACTGGTCGCCCACTGAAGATAAGCATGGTTGAGCCTGGTCAGTACCTGGATGGGAGACCTCCTGGGAAAACTAGGTTGCTGTTGGAAGAGATGTTAGTGAGGCCAGCAGGGGGTGCTCATCCTGTGGTCTGCGTGGGTCTTAAAGCCCCAGTATAGTGACGGGGACGCTATACTGTCAAAAAGCACCGTCTTTCGGATGAGATGTTAAACCGAGGTCCTGACTCTCTGTGGTCATTAAAAATCCCATGGCACTTCTCGTAAAGAGTAGGCGTGTAATGCCGGTGTCCTGGCCAAAATTGCCCCCCCCCCCCGGCCCCTCTCTATCCTTGGTCATTAAAAATCCCATGGCACTTCTCGTAAAGAGTAGGCGTGTAATGCCGGTGTCCTGGCCAAAATTGCCCCCCCCCCCCGGCCCTTGTCCATCATGGCCTCCTAATAATCCCCAACCACTTGATTGGCTCTATGACTCTCTCTCCTCTCCACCTGTAGCTGGTGTGTGCCGAGTGCACTGGCGCTGTTGTCCTGTGGCTGCCATCGCATCATCCAAGTGTAGGGATGCACCGATATGAAAATTTTGGCCGATACCGATAACCGATTATTCTTTATTTTTGAAAGCCGAT
>NW_015505304.1:1666481-1701198 GCF_001515645.1 Sinocyclocheilus grahami
AAACCACATCCCGAACACTTCAACATAAGCAGCCTAGTTTGAACGGTGTACGTTTTAAAAATATTTTTACTCTCCCATTACCAAATTTAGTCATAAAAAAGTCTTACAAATAAATAAAATTATGCATAAATAATGCAAACAAGTCACTGGACATCATTACACGTGTAAAGAATCAAAATGAATGCGCCATAGATCAATAAAACGGAATAGCCTCTGCACAGACAATAATTAAATGATTTTAATTACTAAACCATATTGTTGATGAAAATAATAAGAGAACAATACAAGTGGTTGTTGTTATTAATAATGTATCAATGATTTTGAAAAAGTAACAAATTAATACCACTGTTTTAAATAGCAGCCGTTGAGCTGCGCGTGCTGAAGCTGAAGAGCTGAATGAACATGGTAAACTGAAGCGTTTTGCTGGCAGCTTATTTAATTCAAGGAAATGCATCCTGAGATTAATATTAATACAACATAAACATAATATTACAACTTATATATGTACAAAATGATGCAGTTATTGCGTGCTATAGTCAGAATGTGTGATCCTGTTGTGGATGCGCTCTTCCCATAACAACGCGCTGAAACACGGCAACTAAACCCAAAGAATTCCCAACGTTTTATTATAATAATGTTCTCATTAGAATGTTATATACACGACATTCCCAATCATAGTTATTAATGTTGTGCACTGCTGTTTGGGCTGCGTGTGCTGAGCTAAAGATGATCACTGGTAAACTGAAGCGCTCTTTTAACTTAACCAATCGCATTCTATATGAGATAAATCAGATATACATCAAATAAACACAATATTACAATGTACAATTGCACAAAAGGCTGCAAACGAACAGCGCGCATCTGAAGTGTCTCTGAAGGAAATAATGCATTATTTATCGGCTTTAAGATATCGGCCAAATTTTCTTATCAGGCCGATACCGATAACAGAAAAAATGAGCCGATATGGGCCGATACCGATATGGTTGCCGATATATCGTGCATCCCTATCCAAGTGGATGCTGCACACTGGTGGTGGTTGAGGAGAGACCCCCAACATGATTGTAAAGTGCTTTGGGTGTACAAAAATACACAAAGCGCTATATAAATGCATAATTTATTCAAAATGCATCATTCATTGAGAAGTGATGAACAATAGCTGGTCTAAGCACAGGCTGGTGTGGGAGGGAGATCTTTCAGTGCTAGGTTTGGTCTCATTACAGAAGAGAAAACTAGAGAAAGAAAATGAAGAAATGGACACAAACAAATTCATAGTTTCATAAAGTTGTTGTCACTATGGACTGGCTTGCAATGAGCTTAACTTCAATTGCACTGAAGTTTACTTGTACAGTCTACAGTGCATTTGCATATTCATAGTACAGTAAACGGCAATTATAATATGGGGACACTGCACTGAACTGCAGTTATACTGCAATGTATTACAGTGGACTAGTAGTATGCACTGCATGTATTTGTACTGAAAGCACTACTTGAAATGTACACCAGGAAGGATTTCTTATTTAATTTTTCATTAGAAATGAATTATTGAGCCAGTGTCATGCAAGATCCAATCCCCCTACAGAGACATACCCCCCTTGAAGAGAAAAATCACTTTGCAGTGTGTTTATTCTTAATCATGAAAATATATTTTTATGTAATACAATACGTAAATCTGCTAGAACAAGACATATTATAAGATATTATGATAACATTTGACATTTGGTTTTAATCAAGCATTGAGGAATGGGGATATAATTCTGCAGAATTTTTGTCTGAAAACAAGCAGAAAAGCTTATTTCAGATTAGAAGGGCCATTAAATTAATCCATGCTAAAAGTTGTTTAATTAAAATTTTTTTTAATAAATACGTTCATAACTAAATAAGTTCAACACTTTAACTTTAATATGAAAGCCTGTTTCCACAAGGTAATTGCAACTTTACCTCACAATTCTAACTTTTTTCAAGCAATTGCGAGTTTACATCTCGCAATTCTAACTTTTCTTCTCAGATCAGCGTAATGTAAACTCGCAATTTTGACTTTTTTTTCTGAGAACTGCAAGATATAAACTCACAATTTCGAGTCGGAACTGTGAGATATAAACTCGCAATTGTAAGAAAATTGTTTCTTAGTTTTTCCTCAGAATTGGATTTCATAACTCACAATCGCAGTATATAGCTCACGGTTCTTAGAAAAGAAGTCAGAAATGTGAGGGAAACAAAATGAGAATTGTGAGATAAAAAGTCGCAATTACCTTTTTTATATTTATTCAGTAGCGGAAACAGGCTTCTATAATTTTGGCTATCATTGTTTTATTTGCATTGCATTTGACATTCTATAGCTTCCTCCGTGACATAATTTTAACCTTCAAGCATTCCAAATAGACGAGCAAATGCCAGGACAGCATTACTGCTTGTTTAACTTGCCCATCACAGAAGGTCCCAAAAGGCACATAAGAAGACACAAACACTGACAAGGTTTATTTGTGTATCTACTTCAACTGCCAATCAAATGAACAAAGCAGAACATTTAACCAATGAAGAAACGATGTCTGTGTTCGTGTCACCAGTCAGCCCGGGGTGACAGCTGTAAGATAGAGCAGATTTATGGTTTTGATTAGACAGGAAGAGACGATGAGAAACAGTTAGAGGTCGCGACCTTTATATTTCCAGTCTCTAAAACTGAGAGATTGACAGTTTCTTCTGTTCAATGTTTCTCTACATTTTATTGTCTTTGGTTCTCTCTCACAAGACTGCACATATAAAATTAGGTTTCCAAGAGCACGCTCCGCTTAAAACCACCAGGAGAGATATCGGACAAAGGTCACTGGAGATGTGACTCAAGACCTCTCCCGGAAAGCACAGCATCAGCATATTGAGGGAACTGACAGTGTTCAGCATGGAGGAATGTCTTGAACGATAACAGACTCTTTGTGCAATACATAGCAGACGAAAAGACATCCCAAAAGACATGACCATTTTTGGACCCTTTTGATTTTGTAATGCATTCTGGGAATTGCTGCTTATCATCTTTAACTCTTTCTGGTACTAATGGCATTATAACTTTGCTAGGAATACAGAAAGTACAGAAACCTCCTGAAACGATTACTTATTTGCATGATGTGGGTTTAGAGAGGCTATTAACTAACAAATAAACCAAAACCACATCAGACCCACCAAATGTTTGAAAGGAAGATCTAAATATAGAACCAAGGACGATTGATGGTTGATGGATGGAAACTGTGCCACACAAGCTTTCTTGGGTTTTTCTACTCAGTTTTAAAAGCATTCTTTGGTTAGTAGGTGTAAACACAAAAAGTTTGTTTATCTTATCAGCATTGCCATTTGTAGAGCAGCCAAACAATAGTCTATTAAACCATCTCCAATGATACAAAACAGGTTTCCTGCTGTAATTAAATACCCATTGCCTTGAAAGCGACCCAGACAATAGACCAGTCAAGCAATCCTGACCACAGAATTGAGTAGGTGTGGTAAATTCCTTTCACAATCTATTGTGGCAGGCAGGGTTCCCTGTTACGGACCTCTTGAATGTGACCGATGATGCTCACACATCCTCACACAAATAAAAAAGTATCCAATCAGGGATACCTTATCCTGTGATGCAGTGATAAAATCAATCAGCAAATATTACTTATATTGACAAGCGGCTGAAGAGGTCTGTTGGTCGACACATTACCGTGCACACGCAAGGATGCACACATATCATTGATCTTTACCGACCAAAATCAGCCTATTCCCCCTCTGGGAAGGCATGGGCTGGCTTGATGAATATTTCATTTTGGTGATATTGCATCATTTCATCATCGTTTCCATACAATGAAAGTGAATGGTGACCATGGCTATAACGCAATATTTTCAGTGAATAACAACTTAATTTTTTACCTTTTACTAAATGTAACACTTTAGTACAGGGAACAATTCTCACTATTCTCACTAGTTGCTTATTAGCATGCCTATTATTAACATATTGGCTATTTATTTGTACTTATAAAGCACATATTCTGCATGACCATATTCAACATCCCTAATCCCATCTAATACCTAAATTTAACAACTATCTTACTATTAATAAGCAGAAAATTAGGAGTTTAATGAGGCAAAAGTTGTAATTAATGGTTTGTTAATAGCGAGAATTAGACCTTAAAATAAAGTGTGACTGTCATATACGTTTGCAACAACATGAAAGTGGGTAAATTCATTACTTTTGTGTGGACTATCCCTTTATGCAATAGTTATGGCTCTGATCTTTTGTTCATTTACTCCCAGAATAGAGCTACTGTGAGAGTAAAAGTGGGGTAAAACTCCAGAGGATACAGGAAACAAGGGATATTAACTGCACTCAGAAAAGTGAGAGAGAGAGAGAGAGGAGTCCAACTGCCATGTGAAAATAAGCAATCCACTTACTGACAGTGAAGTGTAAAGTTCACAGCGCTTGTGTCGGCCCATCTGCCAGTCACGCATCAGAGAGTTTTATCTGAGACGAGACCATAGAGACAGACAACCTTTCTTTGAGTCTGTTCAGTCTTTCTTGCTCTTGTTATCTCTCGCTTTCATTCTTTCACTTTTCTCACATCTCTCTTTCCCTAGCTTTAGCACTCTTATTTTCTAGTTCACTTTCTCCTATAAGGGGAACAAGGAAATGATAAAATCACAGCTGTGTGCCATTCAGAACTGAACTGGGAGTTAAATCCAGCTCAGTTCCTCAATTTGAACTGAATAGCAAACAGTATGTATAGTCACAATTGACGATTCAAAATTTATTTTTTTTAAAGTGTTTAAATATGATTTACTTTTAAACATGCTATCTTGCACACTCTTAATGTAATATATTTATATATGGTAAAAAAAATTGTTTTCTCCTTTTTTATTTATTTATTTTTTATTAATTTAAAAGTCTTCCAGATGGAGTCAAACAACAAATAGCTTAGTAAACAGGACACCTACAAAATAATCTGGCTTTGTTGTTTTGTTGTACAAATGAAATTCCATTTTGTTTTTTTTGTTATTAACAATTGCAATTCCTCTACCTGTCATTCCAATTCAAATTCCAATATAACATCCTGTGGAGCATGTGGCCAACTAAATTACAACTCATGAATTGAAAGAGAATCAGTTGTTAAATTCAGAGTTTTGCACAACCCTGTATAAAATACAGGAGACGTATGACTGGCTGCCACACGGGACCCACTGAAATCCAATTTCACATAAACAGATGTCATATCAGAGAGAGTGAGTGAGAGAGAGAGAGAAACAGAGGGACATGGGGGAATTAAAGAGCGAAGAAGCTTGCAATAAGAGCCAACTGGTCTTCCGTCTGCCCTGAGAACAAAGAGTCACCTGTGGCCTGGTCTGCAAGACAGACAGACTCTTCCTCTTTTGTTTTGTTCTAGTTTATGAAGTGTGGATTACATCCCGAGTTCCCTCGAGCTGCATGTGTTTGGGTGTGCATGCGTGTTCTCTCTCTCACACACTCACACACACACACTCTCTCACACTCTCACACACACTCTCTCTCTCACACACTCACACACACACACTCTCTCACACTCTCACACACACTCTCTCTCTCACACTCACACACTCACTCTCACTCTCACACACTCACACACACACTCTCTCACACTCTCACACACACTCTCTCTCTCACACTCACACACACACACACTCACTCTCTCACTCACTCTCACTCTCACACACTCACTCTCACACACACTCTCTCTCTCACACTCACACACACACACACTCACTCTCTCACTCACTCTCACTCTCACACACTCACTCTCACACACACTCTCTCTCTCACACTCACACACACACACACTCACTCTCTCACTCACTCTCACTCTCACACACTCACACTCACACTCTCTCACACTCACTCTCACTCTCACACACTCTCTCTCACACACTCACTCTCACTCTCACACTCACTCTCACTCTCACACACTCACACTCTCTCACACTCACTCTCACTCTCACTCTCTCTCTCTCTCTCTCTCTCTCTCTCTCTCTCTCTCTCTGTGTGTATGTGCAAAAATTACTGAGAGACTGGTAATAAAATTAAATAAGCCGATAATTATGTTATAGCCAATATTAAAAATATGAAAATAATTTTTCACAAAAAAAAACACTAAATCTAACCTCAATCAGTTTAAATGCTTTAAAATGTACAACATTATAATGTACAGTATGAAACATTGATATTTAGAATTTTTCTCATTTTATTTTTTTTTGTTGATTATTTTTCAATTTAAAATTATGTCGATTTTAAAAATTTAAAAGATGTCCAAAAATTAAAACATCTTTAATATCGTCCGATAACCAATAACTTTTAAACCAAACCTACTAGGCAGATATTAATCAAACATTTACTTCACTGTTACTGAAATGTTCATATTCATTCTGTTTGGGGCTAATCTAACCAAATATATACCAATCAGAGAATCATGGAATTTTATATAATTTCATGTAGGACATGTGATGGATATTTTGAAGCATTGTTTGTTTGAACGTGTGGATTAATGTGTATCCCTTCTTTACTCTCCTCTACCCCTTCCTCTTCAACCTATTCTATCTGTGATGAATATCTGTACAGCTGAACGTGGGATGCATTTATATGTAAATAGGCAATGTGAGTTAGAGTGACATTGTGATAATACTTCATTTCCTCAATTCCCTCTCTACAGCCATCTTATCTTTACATTAACACTTCAAAGATGAGCCACTGATTCCCCAGTGGCTGCAAGTGACAGCTTAAAATAAGAAAGAAAATTCTCATTACAAACAATCAGCCACAGTCAATTTTCAGGCCACTTGAAGGTCAAACCTTAAAAATTATTACCAGATTTCATCATATTTTCAGCATTCATAGTAGCACTCGGATATTAGAAAATCAGTGCAACGACATGAAAAAAACTTGTTTTACAAAGCTGGGAGTTAAAGACCATGCTCTAGTTCAAAGATTCAGATTTATTGTAACTTTAAACCTAAATGCTTAATCAAACCAGATGCAATGTAGTCTTCATAAGACCAGTCAAGTAAAAGATAGAAGATACAGAGAGATTACGGGACCATTTGTTCTCTCTCAAAGAGACAAGATAATTTGAAAGCAGAGAAAATAAACACTTAACATGAATTTGTCCTGAATCACTCAAAGTGTTTAAATGTGTGAAACAGATGTGCACGTAGAGACTGCGGGAGATATTATAATCATTATCAGCTGAGTGTGTGAGCTTGCTCATTTCCAAGCAGCACAAGAAGGTTTGGAGGCGTGAGCTGTCAGACTGATATTTATGAATACACAGCTAATTTGAACTTTGCAGAGGTCAGAGAGCCATATCAAAAAGTTAACTCAATGGGAATCTGGAATTATAAATGCAGTGAGGGTGAATGTTAACTGATGTTTGTGTCTGACATGAATCACACTAGCAACAAGATTTCCCATTTTTTCTTCTTCTCACTTGTCCACAAACTCTTTGTGTATCTGATGTCACTATCCATCCATCTAAAACGCTTCTGGCTGGTTTGCTTCACACAAATATTCACTGCACTGGATCGGAGCTCATTAAGGTAAAACTCAATTTGGTTTTACACTACAAAGCTCATATCATGTGGATGCAAATAAAAGCAAGAGCGAGATAAAAAGAGAGAAGTTACTTCAAAGTAAGTCTGCATGTATGCATGTATGTATGTATGTGTGCGTGTTTGTGTGCGTGTTTGTGTCTGGATAATCATTCCCTCGGGTGCTTAAGCAACAGGTTATCCCAAAATCCTCTCCCCGGGCTCTTGCCCTCATTGCCAGCAATTACACTGCTAATTTACACCACTTGGAACAAGAACTGGAACACACACACACATGAAAAGTAGGGGAGACAACTGAAATATATTTTACATTTTCCTTCATAACTCACAAGCAGTTACAAATTTAACAGCCTTTCTTTGGAGCCATAATTATAAAAGCATTCAAATGTTTAATTTGATCATAATTTAATACAAAAAGTATTATTGTTACAGTTGCCCCTGGTGGCATGATAATAACCCACAGTATGCCAAAAAGAAGCACACCTCAAAGTGTGAATAATAATAATAATACATTAATAATGGATTACCAAAAATGCTAAATTATTTACTTGTTAATAATACTTAATATAATACAGAATAGTAAAACAATTTCAGCTGTCAGGAATAATAGTGGTTTTACAGTAAATGTGGTGCCAACATTAACATTATAAAATAATAAACTGTGTAAAATTATAAAAAGATTTAAAAAAAAAAGCATTATTATTACTACTACAATTTAAAATGTGTTAAATTGTCTTTAGTAAAATATAATCTCCTGCTATGTGCAAAACAGACTAGACGCTATAATTAAATTATGTTTATTACATTTTTATAGATTTAATCTATAAAATTTATTTTATTATTATTTCTAAATTCAGCTTTATAATTACTCCCAATCTCAATATCATGATACAATTCTATATAGTATACCTACCAGCCAGTATTACTATAAATATAATAAAAAAAAAAAAAAAAAGTTGAAAAATTATCAGTTACAAATACAAGAAAACTAATTAAAAAAAATATATTACTGAACTATAAGGGCAAGATTTACTAACAGCTTGCGTCAGCACAAACTGTCTTTTGGTGTTAAAATAGTACTGTCAGGATTTACTAAAGATGTGCAGTGACGAATTAGTGCTGAAAAGGCATGGACAGTGGACAGTTATTTTTGCACCTGACCTTATTGAATATGCATTTGTAGGAGTCTCCCTTTCAGATGCTAAATTTATGGGAGGACAGTATTAAAATGAATCACTCAACGCAGTTTACTAACGTTTGCGCTCGTCAAATTACTGGTATTTGCGCCATTATTCAACAGTCAATAAAGCATGTCTTAAAGCAGGCGGTAATTTGCACTGCTCTTGGTAGATTGCGCTGGTCATTGTGGAAATGATCTGGCTGCATTTGTGTTCTTTAATGTGCGCATTGTCAGTAAATCACCCGCAGAACTTTCCCCTTCCATTGGCACTGTTTTGGAATTGTGCTCTTGCACTAATTTTTCCTGTTTAGTAAATCTGGCCATAAGTGTTATCTTTCTTGTTTGTTTGCAAAGTAATTACAAGTGCCCCCAGGCTCACTCAAAGAATGCCATATCAGTCATAAAATAGTTATTACACACGATCACAAACACATCTTTTACTTATCGTTATACTTTGCAGTACCAAACTACAGCTTTAACAGTGTAATATACAGGCTACCGATTAAAAAATTGTTTATGCACATGCAGGCCACAAATATATATTTTAAATTCCTTATACTCCGAGGTATCAAACTACAGCTAAAGTGGAGAAATGTACACCCCACCAACTTTTAAAAACAATTCAGCATGATATACAAACCGCTTGTGCTCTCGAATGGGTGGGCAAGTTTGCTCAACTTCAAAGAGATCCTCAGAAGAGCAATAGAAGTAGTAAGGTGATCTGATAAGATGTGACTTTTAATAAAGCAAAAACAAGCTGCTTGGCATGAAACTAAGAGCCCAGGACTAATACCATCTGCTTACAACCCACAGACCAAACATTTACATCACTCCCCTTGATAACAGGCTTAAACAGACCGTCTTAAATGTAGAACAAGTCTACAGAGGCAGCAAACAGGACAGGGAACCAATGTGAGGCAATTGGTAGCAGAAGGAGGGAACACGCAAACCCATAATCATTTATCTAAGAAGCATTACATCAATAGCATGTATGCATGTCATTCCCAGCAAAAACTGTTGGTGATTCTGCACAATAATGCTTCGACAGAGGTGAAGAATATATGTACCTCTCACAGGAGCACATTGTCTGGCATGTACTACCGTAACATATGGGAGATGTGTCAAGTCCAACACGAATCACAAAGTGTTTCAGTATCCACTGCCAAACTCTGTTACTTCTCGTTTCAGGGATTCGAGCTATGCTCATAATTAAGAAAGGAGTCTTCCCGGGTCTGGTGAAACGCATTCAATGACCTCATTTGATTTGAAACATTAGCTGGACTGGTTTTCAAATTCATTATTATTTCTATGCAAATTTGAACACTGGGCATTGGGGAAGACAGCCAAGAAAAAGTCAGCTTGGCTTCCAGTCTCTTGCATCGTGTTCAAGAAGGAGCTTGACTGAAGTCTTTTATATTGTGTTTGGTAAAGAGGAGAAAAAAGGTGAGGGGTCCTTAAGAGAAATGGACAAACAGAAAAGGGATTGAGAAAATAAAAAGAGTGAAATTGAATAAAAGCTACATTTTCTCTAGAGTTCATAAAATGAACCGAGAAATGGACTAACCTCACATTTTTCATTAAATAAACTGTACAAAAGACATTTATAGCAGTGTTAAAATTCTTCAATTTCTTAAACCCCAGATTTTAGTGATTAAACTTCACGAAGAACACAATATTTAATTGACATTAAATTAATGTGTTAAATAAATATAAAAATTACATATAAAGTTTATTGACACATAAAACTTATACTACTGTTCCAATGTTTGGGGTCAGTAAGATGTTTATAAAATTATGCATTAAGCATATCAAAAGATACAGTAAAGGCATTTCTATTTCAAATCCATGCTGCTCTTTTGAACTTTCGATTCAACAAAGAATCCTGAAAAAAAGTATTGTGGTCTACTTTCTAAAAAATAATATTAAGCAGTTTCTTGAGCAGCAAACCAGCATATTAGAATGATTTGTGAAGGATCATGTGACACTGAAGACTGGAGAAATGCTGAAAATTCTGCTTTGCATCACAGGAACACATTACATTTTAAAATATTTTAAAATAGAAAAGTATTATTTTAGTTGTGGTAATATTTAACAATATTTCTGTTTCTTTCAAATAAATCAAATAAATGCAGCCTTGGTGAGTATAAGAGACTTCTTTCAAAACATTTTAAAAAATCTTACTGACCAAAACATTTCAATGGCAGTGTACATTTTATTATGCAATTCATATTTTTCTTTATCTTATAAATCAGAAATTTTACCTTCTCTCCTACAGATGTAAGAACTGCTCATGTCAGACATGACTCAAATCATGTGCTTGAGGAGAGAGCAGAGGGATCTGATTGAATAAAGCAAATCAAGTCATCAGAGTGAAACTGATTGCAATGAATAGGTACAGCAATCAGCAGTGCTTATGGCAGGTCTGTCAGGAGGCTGTCAGCATAATTCATGTTCGGCTCGACCTTTGCTGTTGGTTTGGATCCACTGTCATGGTAACATGAGCAGGCAGGTAAAATTCCATGTCTTTTTCTCCTAAAATAAACCAGTTTATTACCAGTAAAACAGACCTTTATAGCCTCTGATGAGTCTTCAGTTAAACTAATTCTAATGTAGCTAGCAAAGCAAACTAAAATAAATAAATAAAACACTTGGATGAGTTAATTAATGAAAAAGGATGGAAATGTATTGATCCCAGGACAGAAATACAGAATGGAATTAATTGCTAGAATCATGGACATTAACTATTGAAGTGTTCCAAAGTCTCTAACCTTCTTAACCTGAAACATGACACTTAGCCGGGATCTGCTAATGACACAATGCCCTGCACATGCCAAATGAAACAGTGCTGCTAATATGTTTGTGTTGCTACTAGTCTCCTTACTGCACAGGAGTCGGTCAAACAACAGATGGCCATTAAGGATTAAACTAAACTATGTAAATGTTGAGTCAAGTAGTCAAGCAAAGCCCTAGCGAGAGCTCACAGCACACTCAGTAGCTCACAAACATGCCATGGTGGAGACTTCCATTGACTTCTATCACTTTATACAGAGTTAATGATATTTTCTATTGCATAACCTTAAAACGAATCAACTTCAACCCGCTGCCCAATCCAACTTTTGTTGATTTTAGTCCATGTCTGTTAGATTTGAGTTCATCTGCACTACTGTTCAAAAGGTTTAAGATTTTTCTTTTTTAGAAAAAAAGTCTCTTACTCTCATCAAGGCTGCATTTATTTGATCAAAATGCAGTAAAAACTTAAATATTGTTAAATATTACTACAAATTTTTATTATATTACTACAATATTATACAATATTACTACAATTATTACTGAATAATTATTGAACTATTATTATTGAATATGTTAAAATATAATTTATTCCTTGTCACATGATCCTTCAGAAATCAGGCTGATTTGCTGCTCAAGAAACATTTATTTTTAATATCAGTGTTGGAAAAAGTTGCGCTGCTTAATGTTTTTTGGGGAAACCGTGATTCATCAAATAATCCTGAAAAAATGTATAGAAAGTTCAAATAAACACAGAAATCTTAAATGTTTTTATTGTACTTTTTTATCTTCTTGCTAAATAAATCTATTCATTTTGACCCAAAACTTTGGAAAGGTAGTGTATGTTCTACTGACCCATACATACACTTCTTCTTTCTAAAATACACAATTACTAATACCAGCCACACAGATTTGACAAATTCATTAAACAGAAGTGTAAATCCACATATATGCTTGATAATGATTAATTCAGTCTCTTAATGCAGATTACACATGAATCATGGCTACTATTTTAACTAGAAACTCTTTATGGAGATTTGTGGGACATCAACAATGAGCAGGTCTTTGAAAATGTTTGAGGATGGCAATGTTTCCGTTTCCAAAAATAACTGAACATTTTGCTGGCAGAGACCGAGTATGATCTAAAAGATTTCAAACTCTAGACCTATCAAAGTCTGACGTTGAAGCCTCCTTAAGGTTGCAAAAACACTGACGCATACACCCAGCTTTGATCAGTGAAGAACAGAAGACGCGATCTCACTCTGACAATTGGAGGTTATTTCACAAGATAATCATAGCGGTTTTTCACATTTGCAAACATCCAGTCAAGACAAAATGAGAATTGTAAGTATCATTACAAATGTGTCATTCACGTTTCATGAAAATAGCATCATTAGAACATCATCAGAACTGCAGCATCGTCTCTTGTTGATACTTCATGACTATAAGCGTCTTCCTGGCGCATGCTAGAGAGAATTATGCATGATTTTTGATGACACAATGGACAGAAGACAAAGCCGGAGGTCTCAGCTCTCACTTCACTAGTAACAGGCACTGGAAAATACATTATAACTGCCTATTTCCTCTTTACAAATGGAGCAATATTAATTTATTTCATAAAATCTCCCCAAAGAGTTTTACCATATGGAATGTCCCTTACTGGATCACAAGTGCTCTATAAAGACTAACCCCACCGGATCCAGGCCTCTCCGAATGTGTGTGTGTGTCCTCATGGCAGGCCTATTGTATTTGCGCAGCAAGGCCTGTCAGCTCTACAGTCAACTGTTTGCTCTCATTAATCAAGTCAGACAGTCCACTAATATATGCACTAGATCCCAACGGCTAACACAGTCACCGCATTACAATGACCTGGACTTACAGGAGAATCCACAAAAACTCAGAGTGAAAATTCCTCCTTTGATTCATGCGTGATTTAACTCTTGATTTTATGCATAAACTGAATCTACAATGAACTGATGAAACTGAACGTACTATGGTAATGTATGACTGCAGAAATCAAAGGTCTTTCATTTAACTTGGTCTAAGTCAGCATTTCACCTCATTAGGTACGATCTCTTACCACTTCAAGTGAGCAGCTAAAAATAACTTTAAAGAGCACTCCTTAGGCACTTACTTTGGAGGAAAATGTCTATAATTGAGAAAAAATCCTAGGTAAAATCTCTTCAATATGTTTCCTGTATACATGTTATTTATGGGTTCTAATGCTTCTACATTTTTTATCTCCATTTTAAAGATTATGAGGATTTTTATGAGGCAGTATATGAAATATACTCCAAGGATTCATCTTGAATTATACTGATTCACAACATGTCTTTTTTGTAAAGATGATACTGTATAGGATGCCATTGAAGTGTTAACTTTCAGTGCATGCAAACAACATCAAATATTCTACTTGCTGTGTATATTTATTATTCATAGTAAAGGTGCACAGCTTGCAAGTGTGGTAGCATTTACAATTCAAACAAGGTATTGGGAGGGACTGTTGTCAAGGTGAAGTTGCAGTCTATGGCAACCTAACAGCAAGAGGCAGACAGAGAGAAATAAAAAGAGAAAGAGAGAGTGATAAAGAAAATGGATAAAAGAACATAAAAGCAAAGGCAAAAGAAAAAAGACAAAAGCATAATTTGGTGTCATACTTAATTAAAAACATATGAAACAGGGTGTCCTCTAAGTCGCATCTAATTCCCACAACCAAATGTTCTGCCCACTAGATATAATTAAATATAATATAGAAATCATTTTATAAATTAATTTTATATATACACATTACCATTCAAATGTTTGGGGTAGGTAAGACTTTTTTATTTTAAAGACTTTAAGAACACATTAATGTATTGCTCAATTAAATGCATTCTCAAATGATTTCTACCCTATATATCTAATAATATACACACACACACACATATACAGTATATATAGGCCTACATATACATGTGTGTGTGTGTGTGTGTAATTTTATATGCTTATAGACCATAGCCTCACAGCCCATTCACTCATACTGAACCAAATTGTTCCCAGACATCCCAGCCAGCAGACTGTGTAACATATGACTAGATAATTGGCATGACAGAAGTTCTGCTTTACACACGTTTGGCACCGATGTCGCACTTTCACACTTCTAGTCAACGCACAGGAGCCCCCCAGTGCACATGCAGACTACACCCAAATCCACCAGCATGGTTACACCCGTACACACAAGTACAAACACATGGTGCACATGGTAAGCGTTCGCCTCAGGGCAGAAAAGCATGATCACCCGGCATCTGCTGTGTCTACCAATCCACACACACATACAATAACCAGCACTGGAGAAGAGAGCGCAAATGCCATCTGATGGAGAAACAAGAGCTCATCCTTATCCCATGTCTGTCTCACTCCTCATGGAACCATAATTCAGCTTAATTGCTGTGTAAGAGACTAGAAGAAAGACAAAAGCACACAGAAAAATACTATTCAAAATAGTACTAAAAAATAGTTCACCCTAAAATGAAAATTCTGTAATTACTCACCCTCATGTCATTCCAAACTTGTAAGACCCTTCATTCATCTTCAGAACACAAATTAAGATATTTTCGTGGTACTCTTGTGAACATGTGTCAAAGACCGACATGGAAGAGAAGAAACTGTTGAATAAAGTCATTATTTTTGTTATTTTTGCACACAAAAAGTATTCTCGTAGCTTCATAACGCAAAAGCACACAGAAAAATACTATTCAAAATAGTACTAAAAAATAGTTCACCCTAAAATGAAAATTCTGTAATTACTCACCCTCACGTCATTCCAAACTTGTAAGACCCTTCATTCATCTTCAGAACACAAATTAAGATATTTTCGTGGTACTCTTGTGAACATGTGTCAAAGACCGACATGGAAGAGAAGAAACTGTTGAATAAAGTCATTATTTTTGTTATTTTTGCACACAAAAAGTATTCTCGTAGCTTCATAACGTTATGGTTGAACCACTGATGTTACATGGACTATTTTAACGATGTCCTTACTACCTTTCTGGGCCTTGAACGTGGTAGTTGTGTTGCTGTCTATGCAGGGTCAGAAAGCTCTCAGATCTCATCAAAAATATCTTAATTTGTGTTTTGAAGATTAACGAAGGAACGACATGAGTGTATGACAGAATTATCATTTTTGAGTGAACTATCCCTTTTAAAAAGTTTTTTTTTTTTCCAATTTCAGGGTTGTGTAGTTACTGCATTTTACATTTGTAGTCCAGCATAGACTTTGATTATTGTTATATTAAAGATAATTATAATTACTAAAAAGTAAACTAAACCCTTAAATCCACAAGAAACTTTTTATTTTTATTTATGAATCGTAAATAAGGATGGCCCCAAATGTCCCAAAAGGGAAGTTTTGTTATGTTTAGCTAACTTCAAGGGACAAATTTGTCCCCAAAGTATAGCTAAGTATAGATATAATTAGCTGTCTTATGAATAATAGCTGATAATTAGCTGCCTAGTGAAGACCTAAACTTGCTTCATTTTTAAATAAAGCAAATACTAACCCTAATCCAAACCATAATCTGACCCCTAAAACAGTTCGGAGTCCAAACTGCATTTAATACTTAGAAGTTCTAGAGGTTTTCCCCAAATAAATAGTTTTGCATTTAAAATAAATAAATACTTCACGGATTATTTCTGCTCAAAATTGTATTAATGTTAAAGGGGTCATATGATGCTGCTAAAAAGAACATTATTTTGTGTATTTGGTGTAATGAAATGTGTTTATGCGGTTTAAAGTTTAAAAAACACATTATTTTCCACATACTGTACATCATTGTTTCTCCTCTATGCCCCGGCAAATCCTTTAAATGAAAACATACTTACAGTCTGTGAGTCAGAACTGCCGGCATTGTAGTCAACTCTCCCAGGATCAGTAAACAGTTCTCCATAAAATGTGCTGCACACATCTGGATATTTGGGTTAAACTGTTCTGGAACAGTGTTGTAAATACAACTTAACCACTGATTTGTAGTCGTGTCCTCTTTTGGAAGACCAAACAAAGTAGTTTCGCTTTCACAATGAAAAACACAGCGGCCTAGCTGAAGCCCCGGCTTAGCGTGAGCTGAGGCCGGGCTGCGGCCTAGCGGAAGCCCCGGCTTAGCGTGAGCTGAGGCCGGGCTAGAGAGAGCAGAGGCGGTGGGGTCGAGAACGGCGCGGCCGGCGGATCCGACGAAGGAACAGCAAGCACATGTGACGACCCCGGGCTTCGTCCACGGTGAAAGCCGATCCGGCGATCCACAGCACTAAGTTGATGTATTCCCTCAGCGACCAGCATGGATCAGCTCTAGGCATGACGAAGCGGATATCGTCCTCTTTTGGAAGACCAAACAAAGTCGTTTCGCTTTCACAACGAAGCACACAGCATCTTCACGACATGGCGGCAGCGGCAACAATACTACAGTGAGAATAAAAGTTACGCCTTCTTTCTTTGCGTGAACATTTGAGCGGCGTTATGCAAATCTTCCCACAGAGCGATGTAGATATGTGGTGGTATGTTAGAACGAGCTGTTTTAGGTCGGCGTGGTTGACTCTTAACTTTTATAAAGAATATCTCTTTGGATTTGAGACTTTAGTCTTTGCAACTTTACAGATCTTCTTCATGCACCAAGAGCTTGTAACACTCCAAAGAGAAAAGAAAAATTGAAATCGCATCATATGACCCCTTTAAACTAATGAAAAAAGTTCTCTCAAAAGCAACAGCTTGTCAACCTTGTTGTGTTTTGATAATGTATACCCATTCGTATATCCCCAAAGGAAGTCTTTTTCAGATTTAGCTAACTTCTGGGGACAATTAATGTCCCCAAAGTATAAGTAACCCACACACAACACACTTATCCAATAAACAGTCAGGGCTGGACTTTTTAAAGATATTATTAGAGAAACAAACAGTTCTCTGTCCTGATTAGACACAGATGCACTGATGGAATAATCGTTGGTTTAATCGGTCCATAAAAAGAATGAAGTGATAAAAAACTACACAGGCTAGCCAGGATGATGTCATCACATCCCTCTCTTTTTCCCATTTCAGCCTGTTTTTCTTTTCTCTTTCTTGACTTTCTAAACTGGATTAGTCTTTCTTCCTAAAGAGCTGAGGTTAGCCATGAATCATTAGGCTTTGCTTCCTCGGAGTAGGCTATAGGAGACAGGAATGCTTTAATAATGCGGGGCTCTGCGTCACATTTGTAAGGCTGTTTCACAGAATTACTTTAAGGAATTTAAGGAGAAGTTCATCCAAAAATTAAAGGTCTGTCATCATTTACTCACCCTCATGACGCTTAAAAAATGTATACCGTTCCATAGTACCCAAAAGCAGAACTTTCAAACTATCTGATATGTAATTTTATTATAGCCAAAAATCATTTAAGTACGTAATTTAGAATCTAAAATGCTCATTTTGAGGCATAATATTGCATGATGCATAACTCTGCATTTATATGCGAGTATGCTTTTCAAAGCAAAGGAATTGTTCCTGTTACAAATGACTGGAAAAACATGTGGATCTCAAATCTTCTGTATCAAACGCAGTTTTTGCAGCTGGATAGATAAAGCACGCAGTTACACCCGTTGCTGATCTGAAGCTCACAGCTGGCTTTCCCTTGTATAATTAACCCTTTCCTTGCACAAGCAGTCTTGCTTGGCTTCGCATTCTCAACAGTGACAAAATCACCGTATTTTTCGGCCTGTTGTGACTTATTGCCTGTGATGTCATCGACAGGTCAGTGTCAAATATCACATGACCAGTCAAAACAAATCTGAATGCTTTCAAGTTCAAAATCAGTGACTTTTGCACTACACTGGAGCTACAAGGATATCATATCAAGAGATTAATAGCTTTCAGCCTTTGAAAAATGCACGACCTTGTGTACGTTTCGTATTTCTGAGGCATGTGCTTGCAAAACTGCCAAATCTAAGACTCACCTTGGGTCACTAAGTGAAGGCTATCTGCATTCTCTTGAGCCTGGGATTCTCTTAAAATGATCCTCGCACAAGTTTGTTTACATTACCAATAATCTATCATAAAATTCATGGAAAGAAGCCACGTCTGGTTTTGATTTTACACTCCCTGTGGCTGTTGTTTGTTTGGGTGGGGATGTCAGAGCTCAACAGCTAGAGACTCTAAGCACGAATAAGGGAAGGCAGATTGTTCCGCTTAACTTTTTATTGGCCCATTGTCCTAATGTAGAAATAATTATTCTGGACTTCAAACAAACAGGACTGTCATGGATATTAAGAATGGTATGAGACTTTGGCTGAGATTTTCCACAATCTATCTACAAAACAGCTGTCAAAAACATGGAGGAATGAAACTGAAGGAGACTGGATCCTCCTCAGATTGTTTGTTCACATCTCGGGGGTGTCGTGCTTGATTTCCGACCACTCTCACCCTCATTCGTCTGCCTTCTAGTGTGGTTGTCACAGCACCAAAGGAGTGTGAATAGTACCATCACCCTGGAAACCGGCGCCTAGAAACACTTCTCTTTACATGACTCACTGAGAAAAAGACAGCATTTTGAATGCGAGTCGCTTCTTAGATTTACATTTCAGTTTCATCCCAAAATGTTCCTTATATTTAGCTACTGTTGGCTAAATATGCTAATTTCACAAAAGTTTGGGTGTAATCAGTTATTAATGAAAATGCCTTTACAGATGTAAATCTCTGAGGCAAGTAATATGTACTTGCAGTTTATCATGCATTAGAACACTAGTTCATCAATATACAGGATTATCACTGTTCAGCTCAGATAAAAGGCAAAAAGTGCACTTGAGTGTGTGTACATGCGAATTAGACTCACATGAGAGCGCCAGCTCTGTGATCAGAGGAAATTGGAACTGCTTCAGCTCTTCTATTAAGAGCAATTTCCTGTGCTTTCCTTTTAGATGGAATGATAGGCAGTGGCAGAAAGGCCATGACTGCTTTCCTGTCATCTGTGAAATGCTGAGCAATCCATGTACATACACATACACATGCTAAAATGCACGCATACAGTGACATACATCACTAATATACATTGTGTTTCTGAAATATTTCTGTACAGTAGAGGCAGAGCATGAGATGTAATTTACATATTAATGCGCTCTTCACTTTCGTAGGCTGAGATTTATTCTGTCACAGAGAGACACGTTTCTATTCAGATATACCTGAGCATTCACCCTTAATTTCCTTAGAACTCACATTTATGTTCAATTAGACAAACTAATACAGTAACTGCAGATGTGCATAACTAGGTAAACTGTCAGTTCATCTGCATTAAAACAAAACTGATCTGAAACAAAAGTTGAATTTGGCCCCGACACTAGTTTGTCAAGTTTAAATGTGTTCTTCTAATGGAGAATAGCATCCAATGTACTGTACAACTACTACGCAAATACAATAGTGCCCTCTGTTGACTAAATAAAGTTACAGCAACGAAACATTTCCAGGACAACAACCATCTGGTCATATATGCTAACATTTTATAACTAACTTTTTGTTGCATTTTCATAATTCACAGACTACTAATAAACTACATGGCATCTTTTTTATAGTATGCAAATGTAAAGTATATAAAATCATCTTTGATTTTAATATACACCTTAAAGTTATATACTGTAATTTGTTAAATCATCCTTACTATATAGCTGTTAAAAGTCGAGCACAGTTTACAACTAGATATTTTAATACAATTAATTTTAATTAAATTGTTTTTGCCTGTTCAAAACAAAGGAAGCAAACCTTTCAATTCAGTCATACAGATTTTACTTCACAAATATTGCTGCAATTGGCCCTGACCTCACAGCCATAATAAAATCACATTTTCCCGCAGGGATTCCAGCAGTAGTCACATGCATCCATTTAAAGCTCATTTATAACAGAGCAGTTTGCACACAGATGCAGTTTGTAATGAATGACAGCCATTTGAGAGGTTAGGAAAGAAAAGTGGATGAGAAAAAACATGATGGTATCAAGAAGAGAAGAGATGGAACAAGTTGAGATCAATAAAAGTTTTAATTTGCAGCCTCAGAACAACCCACACTGCTGTAGAGTTTCTCCGTGTAAGTGAGAGACAGATGACAAAGTGAGAGAGAGGGAGGAAAGAGGAAAAACTCAATCAAAGGACAGTTTGAAGTGCTGCAGGGAGAGCTGTTTGAGTGTTTGTGGGTGCATGCATGTCTGTGCACATGTGTATCAACAACATACTACAGTGGACATAGCCCTGCTGCATGCACACTTCACAATTGCTGTCCATTGCCGTTGAGCTGGAGAAACAAGGATAACGTCTACCCAATCCTGAGCACATTCAAAGAGTCTTTCATTCCTATAGCTCTCTGGTAGGGCTACGGATCAGCAGTGTCGCAGAGCCATGGCGCCTGCAGCCATTTATTCTCTCCATCTTGAGATGGATCACTATACAGAAAACAGCCTACAATGAAGAATTAGTATGGAGCCAAAAACTGATGGTACATCACAGTACTAACGTCTCAAGAAATCTTAATAGCCCTACATGGGCGCAATGCACTTATACATTGCCCTAGGCAAGCTAAAAATATTTAATATATTTTTTGTTTAGCGTGCAAGCTGCACCAAGGTTAAATCCAAGTTCTTTAAATTCTTTCTTCAAAGGATGCATTAAACTGATCAAAAGTGACAGTAAAAAATGTATAATCATAATGTAACAAAAGATTTACATTAAAACAAATTTGAATAAAAAGCCATAAATAAAAATTCAGTAAGTGATAATAATGGAGCATAAAGAATGATTTCTGATGGATCATGTGACACTGAAGACTGAAGTAATGGCTGCTGAAAATTCAGCTTTGTCGTTACTGGAGTAATTTACATTTCAAAACAATGCATTAAAAACAAATGTTGGTAAACATAACAGACCTCTTTCAAAAATATATTTAAAAAAAACGTTTGACTGGTAGTGCATACGTACATATAATAGATTTCATCATATTTTCTCCTTTATGAAATAGAGCAGCTTTGATACATTATGAAACTAGGCATGATCTCCAAAAATTACAACCTAACCAAAAATACACACATATTTTTATATTTTGGAAAGATGTTTTAAAATGCTTTTAAAAAACCATCCAGTTTGAATAGACATTACCCTTCTGGTACTAAAACCTGTTAATTTAAAGCAGCTGGTAGTATGTTTGCATGGCGTAATTTCATGGCATTCAATGTTTAAACCCCTATCCAGTTGTGATCCAGTGATATATAAAAATAGCACTGTTTATTGTTTAATATACAGGTATTGAAGGGATAGAAAGTTTAAGAAGCTTTCAGAAGAGGGCCTTTAGTGCCAGCTGCAGGAGATGGAAGACAAAAGGCCAAATATGGACTAAATGCATTTTTAATGTAGCATTTGATACGCATACATTCCATGCATTTATTCTATCACTTAACTGGGTGCGGATTCCAGTGGCACTTTGAAGCTCTTGTGCAAGTAAATTAGAGGCGATGAAGACATGATCTCTGTGTTTATCAGCTGCAGCTGGTCTGGACAGACCAAGCAGACAACTGACCCTGAGCTCAGGGACAAAGAGAGAATAAGGCGTTAGCTCTCTTCTCATACACAGAAACACAGCTCACTGCCAACTACAATCTCTGATCTCTTCCACCAACTGCACTGCTGCCCTCTGTTTGCACACATCACTAGTCTTTGCAGTTGAATAACTCATTTCATCCATTTCATTTCATGCCACATTGATCATCCCATTTCACATCTCTTCACAGCAGCCTTCTGTCTACCTATCTGTCCGTGTATCTACCCATCTATTTATCTGTATATTTCTCTCCAATCATGCATCTTTCAACTAATTTATCCATCTGTCCATCCATCTATCCATCCGTCTATTCATGTATCCGTCCATCCATCTATCCATCCATCATCTCTCTGTCCACCAATCAATCTAAGCATCCATCTGTCCTTCCATGTATCTGTCTGTCCGTCCATCCATCCATCATCTCTCCAATCATTCGTCTGTCCACCAATCTATCAATCCATCCATCCATTTGAGGCATGTTAGAATCAGGTGTAAACAGGTCCCTGGTCACAGGCCTCTTGACATAAGGACTGTTGTCAGATCTAGACTGTGGTGTGGCATGCTCACCGTGGACTAAAAAAAACTTAAAAGGAATATTTTGCATAATATAAACGGAAGGGAACCCAGCTGTTCTCTATTAGCTGTTCTCTGTCCTGGCCAAATTTGCCCATTGGCCTCTGACCATCAAGGCCTCCTAACAATCCCCATATCTACTGATTGGCTTCATCACTCTGTCTCCTCTCCACCGATAAGCTGGTGTGTGGTGGGCATTCTGGCGCACTATGGCTGCCGTCGCATCCTCCAGGTAGATGCTGCACACTGGTGGTGGATGAGGAGATACCCCCTGACAATGTAAAGAGCTTTGAATGCCTAGAAAAGCACTATATAAATGTCAAAAATAAATGTAATGAATTATTAGAACATGATGTTGACCAAAGACTGAAATACGCCCTTCACTGATGAGAGATCACTGAGCCACCGGTGCTGAGAGATGACGTCTGAATGATGCATGAATTAGGCTATGGACTGAAAGAGTTAAAAAAGGACAATGAGTTGCTTTATCTCATCAGCACAGGTGTATTTTCATTTGGATGAACTTTAAATCTTTCTCTAATTGCAAAAAGGAATACAAATTCAAAAATCTTAATAATGAGTAATCACTGGCATTTGAATGTACTTGCATAACATGAAACTACACCTCATTTTGTTGCCAAGGTTTTGCCGAATGACATTTAATTTTGAGTCATTTTGCTATTATTTGTGTTGTGAATGACGTAAAAAAAAAAAAAAAAGTCTGAACTTTTAAATCACAGACTGCAATTTACCAGCACTAGTATTACATAAGCAGGCTCAATGAAGGTAATGCTTTGTATGATAGGACAAGATTGTTCAAAAAACATTGTTTTCTTAACAAAGGTCTACATGATGACATAACTACAATAAAACATGCTGATTTGTCAGAAAAAGAGTGAACTGAAGGCAATGTGACACCAGTAATAGGCCCCATCCTGTCATCATATGCTCTCTTTCTTTCGCACACATTATAATGGGGTAGTGAAAACCAAGCTCACTATGGTAAAGATGGAGTACCCAAAAGTTGGCACACATACACACTCCTCTGTAATCATTAGCTCTACAGCTTCAGAGACAAAGGGATAAAAACATTCTCCAATTACACCCACTCCAGCCCTATTGAGCATCTGCTAGGTGTAAAATATGAAGGTGTGATAAAACCAAACCCTAGAGATGTTCTTTTCTTCCTGTGACACAAATGCATGTTCAAATCAAAAGGAAAACTTTCAAAAGGGAACGTCTTGATATGAAACTCCTCATGGCAGAGAAGCTCTCCATAAAAAAAAGCACTATCACTGATGTTGAGAAATGGCCTCTTAAGTCAATCTTGTCTAGCCAAAGTATAATTTTAATAGGCAATTGTGCAACAACAAAGCAGCAGATACTGGTCATAGTGAATAGATATATTTGAATGAATTGGTGATCTGGTTATGTTTTACAGTATAAGGTCAATTTTGAAATTTATTGAATAATCATAATAAGGTTAATAATGTTTTTAAAAGTGATGGAATCAGGTCAAGCTCTTTCACAAGTTGTTGTATAATATTTATAATAGAGACAAAATATTTAGAAATAATTATATGTAAGATTTACAACTGAAGAGTCCATTTGCAAAAAACTATTTTTTAAAACAATCTGCAGTTTGGTTATTTTGATTAGGTTAAAAATTACTAAAAAATACAGCTAACTAACACAATAAAACACCATAAAAACATGATAACAATAAAAAAAATGATTTTTGAAGATCAAAAAAAAAAAGAATAAAAAAACGGAGTTATCTGTTTTTGCAAATAAACTCTTCAATTAAAAGTATATGTGTAAAGATAGAAATAGATAAGGAGTAATCTTTTGTAATCTTTGACAATTATTTTACGCTCACCAGGAATGCATTTATTTTGTCAAAAACAGTAAAACAGTGAAAGAAAGAAAGAAAGAAAGAAAGAAAGAAAGAAAGAAAGAAAATATTTTGTCATGTAATTTATTCCTGTGATGGCAAAGGAACATTTTCAATAGCCATTACTCAAGTCTTCAAAGTCACATGATCCAGAAATCATTCTAATGTGCTGATTTGGAGCCAAAGTATTTTTTTTCCCAAACCCATGGAAAAGAGTTAAGCTTCCAGTTAGAGATTAACCTGACTGCATCTTGGTTTCTGATAACCGCTGTTACTTTCACCAGCACCGAGCTGTGATTTGTGTATCTAGTGGGCCTCAGTCTGCATGCCTGTGGTGATCTGGTTATGTTTTACAGTATAAGGTCAATTTTGAAATTTATTGAATAATCATAATAAGGTTAATAATGTTTTTAAAAGTGATGGAATCAGGTCAAGCTCTTTCACAAGTTGTTGTATAATATTTATAATAGAGACAAAATATTTAGAAATAATTATATGTAAGATTTACAACTGAAGAGTCCATTTGCAAAAAACTATTTTTTAAAACAATCTGCAGTTTGGTTATTTTGATTAGGTTAAAAATTACTAAAAAATACAGCTAACTAACACAATAAAACACCATAAAAACATGATAACAATAAAAAAAATGATTTTTGAAGATCAAAAAAAAAAAGAATAAAAAAACGGAGTTATCTGTTTTTGCAAATAAACTCTTCAATTAAAAGTATATGTGTAAAGATAGAAATAGATAAGGAGTAATCTTTTGTAATCTTTGACAATTATTTTACGCTCACCAGGAATGCATTTATTTTGTCAAAAACAGTAAAACAGTGAAAGAAAGAAAGAAAGAAAGAAAGAAAGAAAGAAAGAAAGAAAATATTTTGTCATGTAATTTATTCCTGTGATGGCAAAGGAACATTTTCAATAGCCATTACTCAAGTCTTCAAAGTCACATGATCCAGAAATCATTCTAATGTGCTGATTTGGAGCCAAAGTATTTTTTTTCCCAAACCCATGGAAAAGAGTTAAGCTTCCAGTTAGAGATTAACCTGACTGCATCTTGGTTTCTGATAACCGCTGTTACTTTCACCAGCACCGAGCTGTGATTTGTGTATCTAGTGGGCCTCAGTCTGCATGCCTGTGACCCACCCCACCGTTTCCGTGACCACAATGGCAAATAAACGACCCTATCATTACACCCAATCAATGACAACCACATACACACACAGTTGTCCCAACCCCCCAGTAAAAGCACTGTCTGAATCTGAATAGTCAACCTGTGAATCATCTGCATGGCTATAGTGAATCCCATTAATTTACACAGGCCCCAAAATATCAATCTTTGGTCAAAATAACCTCAAATGGCCACATAAGCAACAAAAACCCAGCTCATTTACTTGATGAGTGGACTAAGCGTTAGCAGGCAACATAAACTCCTCTGGTTATCACTTCAAAGCACACTGGGAGTGGATATAGTGATTTCATTCCATTAGAGGTGAATGTGTTTTAGCAGCTCTGTAGGACCATGCTAATCTAGAAAAGGCCCAGTTGTTATGCTTTCTTGCCCTCTTTGTATATGTCGGACGAGCAAGGTTTCCCTCTCTTTTTCTCCTCCTCCTGACTGGCTGAAAAGCAGACTCCACTTTAAAGGCCCATTCAATGTGCCAGACTGCCCTGACGGATTGGTTTGGCTGGGCTGCTTGTTAACACACTGAAAGACACTGTTATGCAGATTGGAGGAGGTTACTTGGAGGACAGAGTCCAGCAGCTCTCCCTGCAGCTACAATTGATTTTATTTTTTACACTCCAGAAATAATTTTTAATCAGTATTTTGTCCTGGTTTCCATATTTAAATATGCTTAAAATAAGATAATTTTACCAAATGCTAACACTACAATGTGTCAGAACGCCAAAAATAGTGGACCATCTACCCAGTAAATTCTAAATGGTCTTTTATACAGAGAAATGTGAGCATTAGCATCCAAACACCATTAAGTGTGTGTCATGCTGTGTCACAGAAGTCACCATGAAGGACTAACCAGTAATCAGTTTTGCTGGCTCTCTAACAACAACAGTTACACACACAGGCAATACCAGAGGACTGTTGATAAAAAAAATTATGATGAACAGACTTTTAAGAAAAAAAAAGATTAACTGTAGACTGACCATCCTTATATTTTAACATTTGCAAAAAAAACAAAAATAAATAAGTGGTTTAATATAAGGCTATTCTGTATACTGAGTAGTTGGTGTAAGAACAAAAACCATTGACAACTAAAATGGGTCTTTGATCACCATGAATGAGCATATACAACCTACAGTTACATGCCAACCTGAGTAAATGGGTTGTATAAGCTGGCTGATCAGATAGCAAATACTCAAAGCACTGATGCTAATAGGGGCAGTAATGAGACTCATTACCACAAAGAAATCAATCAAGCCAACGGCTCTCATAAATTATTCAACTCATCGTGTTACACATGCTACCATCTTTGGTCGTTCCTTCTACATAGCATGCCCAATACAACCTGATGGACTGCAGCTTGGACAAATAAAAACATTAAGGTACTTTCAGGGAAGAAAAAAAATATTTTAGTAATACAAGTTTCACATAAACAGACTTCTGACTATAGGAATAATGTCTGGTCCACAATGCCATTTATTCTAGCCTAAAACTGTCTGAATTACTAATTAAATCCTTGAATAGACAGTAGTATTCATACCCCAGGCCAGGACACCCCTTTTGGTTTTATGCAATGGTGGAGATGCAGGGAAAATAGACTCCAGCTCCAGCAGATATTCCAACCGTCTCATTAATATTTAGAGATTTATGAATATTTAAGGACATTTTAGGCATTGCAGATGTTAAAAGTGTTGGACTGCGAGTTGATGCATGGCCTTTTCATTTTCACCAATTCATAAGACCCCTGCTCTACCCCACTGCTTTTAAGCAAAGTCTCTATATGGCACGTCAGGTCATTTTGAAGACCATCTTGGTGATGTCACAGGACAGCTACATCTCAATACACTGTCAAAGAAACCTGGGCTTCCATACCACCTCAGCAGTGCCACAAACTGATCACCTCCATGCCACGCCGAATTGAGGCAGTAATTAAAGCAAAAGGAGCCCCTACCAAGTATTGAGTACATGTACAGTAAATGAACATACTTTCCAGAAGGCCAACAATTCACTAAAAATGTTTTTTTATTGGTCTTATGAAGTATTCTAATTTGTTGAAATAGTGAATTGGTGTTTTTTTTGTTCAATGTGAGCCAAAATCATCACAATTAAAAGAACCAAAGACTTAAACTACTTCAGTCTGTGTGCATTGAATTTATTTAATACACGAGTTTCACAATTTGAGTTGAATTACTGAAATAAATGAACTTTTCCATGACATTCTAATTTATTGAGATGCACCTGTATTTTTAGGTAGGCATACAAGTAGAGGTTCTATCTGCTAGAACACAAAAAGACTCAAATTTTGTCATTCCTACTGCCATCATCCATTTCATATCTCACATTTTATACTAGCTTATTCATTATCCAACAAATGGTGCATCTATATATTTTCCCCACAGACAAAATCCCTGAATGATCCAGCCAAAGCACAATGAACTTAAACTTCAGTGTGCATGACATGAATGCATGCTTAAAATTTTGTAACCTACTTGCTCTGTCTATTGTCAGATCATGGTCAAATTTTACTTAAACTCTCTCTATTTCTCTTTCTCTCCTTTACACACACAGCTAAATAGCCATCCAGATAGCAATCTGCATTCAAATATGTCCCTTCACAGTCTTCATAAAAATCTTTAGGAGCTACTGTTGTGTAAGAGACCCCATACTGTTCCATAGGTCTCCCACTCACACACAAAGACGGATACAAAGTACTATGTTACAAATGTCCGCTTTAAGTTTGTCTAGAAGACCATTTAGTTTTATTGTAGCACTGCAATTAAGGGCACATTCCAGAGCTGACTGTTGCCCCGTAATAGTTTACAGCAATGGAGAGCAGGCAGATGAGGAGTTCTTCTTACCCTCCATCCCAGCAACTCCTCTCTCTGTTGATACTCCTAAAACTCAGATGGCTTCTTTATAAAACAAACATGAATGTTAGAAATGATCCTAGAATGTTCATGAACTATCCCTTGATTTTAATATGATTTTGTTATTAGATGGGATGAAACAGTATGCATTTTTTTTATTTTCATATTCTTGCTATTTTATTTCAGCAAATTCTAACCAATCACATTCTCCGCTTCACAGAGTGGTCCAGCAGAGCAGTTCATCTCACTTCTGAGCCAGAAACGAAATGTTGGCTTTTGGTTTCACCCAAGCAAAAATGAAGCCTGAATATCCTGGAAAGCATGAATAGCTGTTATCTTTGCACATACAGGCCCTGCAAATTGCCAGCTGGCTCAGACACGCACTGTCAGCTCTATTCAGATTCTACTGAATCCTCCTATGGTGACTCTATCTAAAAGCAAAGAACCTCTAAATTCCCACTGAACATTCCAAGAGCTTGGAAATGCTGATGCCATTCTATACTGATCACATACTGCACCAAAATGCCAACCCTAACTTTGAAAAGCATGGTGAGGATTCTCCTGCACCAAAAGCTGACTAGCAGGATGAAGTCAAATACAATCTTATTCTCCTCCATATGCCTGCACATGTAGTAAAACGAGAAAAAGCATGCTTAGATCTAGCAAGATGGGGGTCTCACCTCCACTTATGCAGAACGAAGCCAGGACACTGCTCTCCACATGCGGTACAAGGTTGTCCTCTTTCTAAGTCATCAAGCACAGTGGGCTACAGAGGTTGAAAAGAAAGCCAAGAGTTATTTTTCATAGAAACTTAAGTTATGCGGTACTTTGTGGAAAAGGCATTACTACATAAATGCATGTATATGCCATTAAGAACATCCAAATGTAGAATGCATACTCTGTGTGCATTAAAGTGTGCACCTACATAGTGTGAACTCACATTCTCTTTCTGTAGTACTTCTCCAAATCATTTTTAGGTTGCACACATTTAATTCAACCGGTAACTAAAATGTACATTTGCATTGTAAGGGTTTAAAAAGAATCTTGATATTGTCTGATAATAACATTTTACATGGCAGGTATAAACAGTCACTTGACTAGAGCTGTTTATTTTCAGCTCATCCTTCTGAAAGATGGTGACTCCGTCAAAGCGCCATTAAAAGAAACATGTTAAATGAGTAATAATACAGATAAAACTACCATATTTGATAGGGTTTATCATTAGTGTAATTAGCCTACTGATTGCACTAATTTAAATCATGATCTCAGTACATGTAAATACGTCAGTGGTTCACTGCTTCATTATGACTGATCGATTGGAATTATAAAATTTTACATTTGAAGGCATAGTGTTACATTAAAACAGGTATAGATTTATTTCCAAATAACTGCCTCACATAACATTTTACATTATGTTATTATTTATTGTTTCCAACTTTCTTAACTCTTTTTTTCTTCTTCAGAAAAGACATGCAGTTTGTTTCACTCGGCTGTCCAAAAAGTCAAATTTAGTCAATCTGCTCACCCAATACAATTCACACAGCAACATATCTGCTCAAATGTTGTCATACCATAACATGATGTCACACTTAAGAAAAATGTATTTGTTTTTCTAACAATAAAATGCTAAACAAACAAAAACATCCAATTTTTTTGCAACATCAAACACCAATCTGATAACATGCGTCTCAGGCTGAGGTATCAAACCTGTGTGCTTGTTGTTCACAACTTCATCACATCTAACCTGTTCATTTCCGTCCAAATAACTCACAACAAAGAGCCCCATACTTGAATGTCTTACTGATGCACCGTGCGTAAAAATACAAGTCGTTAAAATGTAAACACCCCGTGCCAATTTACTCACCGACCGACTGGAGTTTATCTTCTTAAGGCTTCGAGCAAACATGTCAGCGTGAGGAATTGAATCTCAAAGCGCAGTGAAACGGATCACCGAGTCAATAATATGAGAAAGAGAGCATTGGTAGAAACGTTCATCTCCGCGCTCTCTCAGTCCGTCCCATGCGCGCTTGTGAATGAAATTACTGCATTTCCGGACACGCCAGCGGGGTTTTAAACTAACCCAGTAAATGTCAGGTACATTCCTGTGTAAATGTGTGAGACCTTTTCTTTAATTGCAGTTATATAAACCCCAGTGCAATTGTTTCTGTGTAAAAATATCGACAAATATCAATATGCATGTGAATTGTTTAATTTGATATAAGCGCTTCCCTTACAATGGTGATAGTGTAGCCTATATTTGTTTGCAAATTTGTTGCTGGTAAATTCCATTATTTTGAATATGTTTGATTAACATAATAAATGCATGTTTATCCTTCAAATGGATAGTTTATGTTTATTATAGTATAGAGCTAGCAACATGGTCTTATTCCCAAAGAATGCATGAACTGATAAAAAAGCATACAATTATTTTTGTTATTCAGCGATATGCACTTTAGAGGAAAAGGAGATCAACAAAGCAGTATGATAAGGACCCTTACAGAGACATTTCCTTGATCACCTCACTATGAGAGGTCTTGGTTTTCAGTATTCACTGGGGCTCAAAGAGCAAGCTCAGTACTTCTGTGTAGGAGTATGTGCAGTGAATGCCTACAAAACTGACAGAAAAGACTAAAAAGAGCTGTAAATACCTCAGTCCAATTCACTCTGAAGTTTTCTGCAGCTTTTAATGTAGTCAACCTTTAACCTATTGTAAATAATGAAAGTTTGTGAAACAATACAAAAGAGTTTTGAGTCCCATCCTCTCTGTTTGACTAGACAGAGTCTGAAGAAACAAGATAACTTGTACCTTATTAAATATTTATCAACTATTTACTTAAGAATTCAGGTATATTAACTAGCACATAGGTTTAATCAAAGACAGTCTTTGTCAAAGATGCTCACCGTTGAGGAGGTTCAGTGGCGCTATGACTCCTGTAGGCGTTTAGTGGAAGTTGTGTAATAAGCCTGTGTGTTGTCCTGTTAACAATAAACATTACCTGTCTCAACAGATTTCTGGGTGCTTCACCTGTAAAACATAATCTTCCATGGCCTTAAATAAACTTAACATGGCCACACAAAAGTGTTTAAAAACCCTCAGATTAAATAACTATAAAAATCTGTGTTGGACATGTCACTGAGCAAAGGAACCTAAATAACCATGTGACTACAAAGATGGGTGAATCTCATAAAACAGGGCACAGTGATATTTTACCCCCAAATCAATCCAAATTATAATTGATTAAAAATACATGTATTTTGCTTAAAGAAAGCACATCTCACTGGCAAAAAGACTTCCGGGGAAGTCGTGGCCTAATGGTTAGAGAGTCAGACTCGTAACCTAAAGGTTGCGAGTTCGAGTCTCAGGTCCGGCAGGGATTGTAGGTGGGGGGAGTGAATGTACAGCGCTCTCTTCCATCTTCAATACCACGACTGAGGTAAGTCACTGCTCCCCGGGCGGCGCAGCATAAATGGCTGCCCACTGCTCCGGATTTGTGTGTGTTCACTGCTGTGTGTGTGTTCACTGCTGTGTGTGTGCACTTAGGATGGGATAAATGCAGAGCACTAATTCCTAGTATGGGTAACCATACTTGGCCACACTTCACTTCAAATATTTTTTGTCTATCTGGCTGCAAAGAGACATCATCATATCACAACATTATATCAATCACTGTGTGTGTTCACTGCTGTGTGTGTGTGCACTTTGGATGGGTAAATGCAGAGCACTAATTCCGAGTATGGGTCACAATACTTGTCACAATACATGTCACGTCACTTTAACTTTTTTTTAAAGGGAATTTATTTGTGAGGCATACACATTATATTAATTTTGACATTAAACTTAAAGAGTATTGTAGACTTTATCAAGACAAATTCATTGCATTAAATCATTTTTATACATAATTTTACACATCACAATCTGAACCAAGCAGTTCAACTGAAATGTAATATGTTACAGTAACATAAATATTATGTGAGAATGTTGTCTGATGAAGAAAAAAAAATGTAAATGGGAAAAATTCAAATACAATTATTTAAAATTAATTTACAACCATTAACAGAATAAATACTAAGTACTGTAAAATGTGTGTTCTCTCTATATTCTTTAAAGGAATGAAAAAGACAAGAATAATACTAGTTTATCAAAAGATGGATTGAAAAATTGAAGACATTTTTACTAATTATATTCTTGTGTATAAAATGTTTTAAAATATTTATGAATTTTCTGTCTAACTTTATTCACATGCGAAATTAACTGATATATGATTTGATATACATTCATTTACAAGAATGGCTTCAGGCATTCAGCATTACTCAAAGTCAAAATCAGTGTTCTGCCATATTTAAGGAAATATTGCTCTATTATCTAGATAATGGCTTTGTTGTTTTAAAAAATTCCTTTTTAATTATTAGATTATTATCAATATGCATTTAAAGGTACATGTTACAAGACAACACTTTGTCTCAAAATGTACTACTTCGGCAATGAACAAGATGACCAACTTCACACTCTCAAAATATGTTGTTTGCAAACTCCCTAGATGTTACTAGCTTAAAGGTACATACAAGTACCTAAACTGTATATATTAAATCTTTTGAAAGATACCATCCAGTGACAGTTTTGAATTCTCATTTCGTAAACCTTTATCTAATTCCAACTGTGCAACCTACAAATTCCTCTCTTTTGCTAGGCAGACTTCTCTTTCCCCTTCTCAGATATTTATCTGAACTCTACTCTCCCACTAAGATGTTCCCTGCTCTGTCAGAACAAAAATCTGAAGACGAGTCACATCTAGTCTCTATAGCCTTCTTTAGACCGGTGAGTCGACGGCTAAATAAGCTGTGCTTCCTTCTACAAGAAAAATACTAAACTTACCAGACACGACATCTATAAAATTCAAGAAGACAATGAATCACTGAAATTTTCACAACAAATATACCATTCATAAATAATTAGGAATAACATACACTACTGTTCAAAAGCTTTGATTTCAACCATTTTAACCATTTAATTGATCAAACGTAGTGCTGTTAAACAATTAATCGTGATTAATCACATTCAAAATAAAAGTTTTGTTTACATGATATATGTGTGTACTGCGTATATTGATTATGTATGTATAAATACACACACACATGTATATATCTAAGAAAAATGTAATGTTTATATATTAAATATATTTATAAATAATATAAATTATATGAAATTACAATGTAAATGCATGTAAATATTTTCAAAATATATACATGCATGTGTGTGTATTTGCGTATACTGTATATTCATAATAAACATGCACAGTATGCACACGTATATTATGTAAACAAAATCTTTTATTTTGGATACGATTAATCACAATTAATCATTTGACAGCACTAATTAAAAATGACAGTAAAGACAAAAACACAAGATTTATATTTAAAAAAAAAATGTAACATGGCTTCCACAAAAATATTAAGCAGCACAACTGTTTTCAACATTGATAATAAAAAATGTTTCTCAAGTACCAAATCAGCATACTAGAATGATTTCTGAAAGAATATGAGACACTGAAGACTGGAGTAATGATCCTGAAAATTCAGCTATGCCATTAAATGACATTTTAAATTATAAAACTAAAAACAGTTATTTTACATTTTAATAATAGTTCACAATATTACAGTTTTACTGTATTTTAAATGAAATAAATTGGCAAGTATAAAAAACTCTTTCAAATATATTTTAAAATCGTACTGACCCCAGACTTTTGAACTGTCACGTAACTGTTTCTTTCATACTCAGGCCAAACTTACAGTGGTCTTACAGTTGGCCAAACACTCAGTTCAAAACTAAAATGATGTTCCTTAGTGTTTTACACATAATAGCACCACTGAATAGTCAGATTTCCACTTCCCTGCACACAACACACTCCACTGCCCAACAATCCTAAACACATACTGTGTGTTCTGGACTGTGACAATGCTTCATTCATTTAAGCTTACTCTGCTTGTATTGCTTTCTCTGGAATTTTCCAGAATTAATTGATAAAACAGATAGATAAATAAATGACAGTGTGCAATTAATATATATATAT
>NW_015505304.1:1701477-1708226 GCF_001515645.1 Sinocyclocheilus grahami
TATATATATATTCAAATATGATGGACTTTTAAAAACGAAAGAAAATTCTAACTATTCAGATGACTAAAATTCTGTTAGCATGAATATTAGCATGTTCTTTTGTTAATCAAAATACCAAAAAAATGTTTTCAACACTGATAATAATAAGAAATGTTTCATGAGCACCAAAACAACATATTAGAATGATCTCTGACACTAAAGACAGGAGTAATGGTTGTGAAAATTCAGCTTTGCCATCACAGGAATAAATTACATTTTAATATATAACAAAATAGAAAACATTATACATTCATACTTTTCACAGTATTACTTTTACTGTATTTAAATAAATGCAGCTTTGGTGACTATAAGAGATGTCTTTTTTTTTTTTTTTTTTTTTTTTTAACCCAAAAAAAAAAACCCCAAAAAAAAAATACAAAAAAAACTACAACGGGAAATTAAGTCAATAATTTGTATGCTGCACAGTATTCAGATAGTAAACCAGAAACTTTAAGAAAAATAAAGTAAACAAAATGAGCTTTCAGATATCAATGCTTCTCCTTAAAACAAATCCTTAAACGATTAGTAACTGTAGAAGGATTAACTTTAAAAACCAATTAAGAACTGGTCCTGGAATGCTTGGCCTCTGCATTCAAAACGTTCAACCAACAGCATGCATTTTTGTAGTTATAACAGAAATGGACAAGGTCAAACCCACTAAAGACCACTTATTCATCCAAGAACCCTCTCAAGAATTGCATTCCTTCTAAACGCTCTGCGATTTCCTCTGGTTTGGGAGCAAACTGCTTCTGAAAACACAAGTGAACACTAGCAAACATTTACACAGCATTTCAGACCACACGGTTTAACAGCACATCTGTGACACTCCATCTTCCAGCTCCTGAAGCTTCAACTAAATTCCATGTGAAAACCAGTTCACAACATATCCTAAATCAAAAAGATTTTTTTTTTTTTTTTTTTTTTTTTGATAACCTAAATAAATACATCCAGCAAAATAGATGCCAAAAAACTTATACCGGTATTCCAACACTCCCAATGGCTCATAAGTGAACTGTATGGCACTTGAGGAATCATACACATAGAATTTAGATTTCCCTTTAAAAGAAATTAAGTCTGACAGTAGAAATAAGTATTTAGAAACAGGTCATTCACTTTCCTGCTGGTCTGTACATCTGCCATCATGAAACTTCAACAAGAAGTCCAGGGCTGGAAGAGGGAGTGCATTTTCCACAATAACCCCCACATATCCCAGAAACTCTACTGCCATCCTGTGGATACATGAAGAAGTACATGTAAAGTTTGCTTAATCGTTTTATAATATAGCTAAAACACGCACAAAAAAAAATCATTTAGAGAAATTCAAAGCCCAAGGGCAGGAAAACACACCTCAACTGACTTCAACTAGAGATAAAAGATAAAAAATTCTCTCTCTGCACGTCCTCCAGAGCTCTTGACTTAGAACAGTGGATCATTTTGAATGGATTCTGTTTAATCTCTGCCAAAAACTGTCCCTCTGCTGACTTCAAGAAGGACTGGATCTACACAGCAGCTGCTCAGTTGTGTTCCATCAAAAGGACACTTGTACCAAATAAGATGGATGATGTACTACATGTGCTTCAAAACAAATTCTAAGCCAAGAATGGACAATATACTTAATTTACTATTCATTCAGAGTTGGAGGTTCCAGAAACAACACATGGTCTGGTGAACTTGCACACATTTACTCAGGCCTTCTAGTCTTCTTTAATCATTAGGCCTTCTAGTGTGTATTAGTTAGAGTATCTTTTGTTTTATAAAGTTCTTAAAAATGCTGTTTTCATACTACCAAAAAAATAAAGACAATTTTATCTTAAAAGGCAAATGTGCAATTACAACATCATAATGGGCTAAATAGAAATTGTATAAATTTGGTATAAAAATGTATTACAAAGAACAGTATAAATGCATGATTTTATGATTTCAATGTGCGAGTTAGTGTTCTTTAAGTCAGTGCATGGTGGTGGACTTACCTGAGACCTGTGAATGTCAGCTGTGGCGTAGTTCCCTTGGGAAATCCACCTAGTGCTTTCGGTCACCTTAAATCCTGTTCCTGAGAGGTTGATCCTGAACCGGCCCTGAAAAAAAGAGCACATTGTTTGAGCAGTCAGAACATTTTACCTACTAGCAACAGGTGGCAATAGTAGGAATTTTAACCTCATACAATCTGTACATTAAAATCTGGATGAGTAAACTAATCAAAGACAAACATGTCCTTCATATATTTATTTATATAGAAAGAGTAAAAATAAGATAATAAAATAAGCTTTTCACACTGCACCTGTCCCTGATTATCGTCATTATTAATCCTGGTTTTAACCCTGGATAGAGGAATTTTTCACAAATATACTTTAGCTGGGGTAGCACTGTATGTTACCTGGGGTTAGAAACATTTATGCACTGTTAAACGACGCAGTGTTAGAATGTTATGGCTAGATGCTAAGCAACAGACAGCCAATTGCATGTCTCATATTCATCTGCTTTGAACAGTCAGGGAAACACTGCGTGTTGTTTAAATAGTAATTTCAACGTTTAAGGGGAAAACGTCAAAAAGAGATGTAAATTGCAATGAAGAAGAGAGACCTTTGTAGCCCGAAATCTCCACTAAGGAAAAACTTCATAAAGTCGGCAATATATACTGGAAATATGAGGATGTCTTTATGTAAACAGGTTTGAGAAACGAGTGTGAAAAGCCCTGTGGTGTGCTGCCTACCTGTGGGCAGCGAGCAGCACTATAGCAATCTCCTGCCGTGGCAAAAGGAACCCTATGCCCTTCATGGAAAAAGGCAAATTTCCAGTCTGTGGCTATGCAAAAAGAAATAAATGAATGAATAAATAAATAAATGACATTTATAAATTTAAGGTAGGCGTATTAAAAGGGCAATGAATAAATGAACAAGAGACAAGACATTTTTCAATAATAATTTCTGGCAACGTGTGTTAGCTAGGCTTACTTATAATGGTCATTGTGCTGAGGTCCATTCTAACTCTTGTGAAGGTAGAAAGACCAGCAGCTGTGTAGTCTCTTCTACACTGGCAATCTTCTCTCCTGCTGAGGTTGAATGGGCACTGTGTGGGGTCCATCAGCCTGGACAATAACACAAAGAACATAAAGAAATGTTGTTTCTTTGACGGAAAAATGAATAATATAAATACATAATACAAGTGTATTTTGTAAAAGCACACAAAATAATGCAATAATGCATATTTATACACTCGCAATGGAAGTCAAAGGGGTAAATGTAACCTGTATCCGAAGACCTCAGAGAAGTTCTCTTCTTCTCCGGTGATCAGCGTGATATACTCCTTAGGACTGTCAGTGTTCATCTCCGAACAGTAGATCTGAGCAACAGAGGAGGTAAATGTTTTTTTGTTTTACAATGTCTAAACTAAGAAATTCTTTTAAATCAGGAATTCATTATTTGTTCCAAATTTCTCTCGGAAATGTTTCATATTAACAGAAATTCAAATGAGACCTAAAAATTAATCGTACTTTAAAAAGTTTTCCATCAATTTTCAACGTCTGTTCACCATCAGAGACGACATCTTTCTGGAGCCGTACATCTCTGCAGTTAGTGGGGAAGTGGCCTGAGAATGAGAGAGGAAAAGAGTTTGTACGGTACAGTACGGATCACGTCTGATCAGTGGCATGTAGCACGAAGCGAGATGAACAAACTCAGCGTTGCAGAGTAAGTTTTGAGTTGATAAAACCCGATAAAGCCAGCTTGGTTTAGATCAGGTTCACTGGGCTCACAAAGCTCGATACAAACTTTCACTGTCAACTCAGAGTTTGTGATTAAAGGAGTAGTTCACTTCAAGAACAAAAATTTACAGATAATGTACTCACCCCCTAGTCATACAAGATGATTGTGTCTTTCTTTCTTCAGTCTTAAAGAAATTATGTTTTCTGAGCAAAACATTTCAGGATTTCTCTCCATATAATGGGCTTCTATGGTGCCCCCGAGTTTGAACTTCCAAATGCAGTTTAAACGCAGCATCAAAGGGCTCTAAACGATCCCAGCCGAGGAAAAAGGGTCTTATCTAGCGAAACGATCTGTTATTTTCTAAAAAAAAAATTACAATTTATATACTTTTTAACCTGAAACGCTCGTCTTGTCTAGCTCTGCGTGAACTCTGTTTTTTCCGGTTCATGACAGTTAGGGTATGTCGAAAAACTCCAATCTAATTTTCTCCTCCAACTTCAAAATCATCCTACATCGTTGTTTTACTGTTTTTTGTAAAGGGCGGTTGACCTTCTTTGCATGTTCACTTTGTAAACACTGGATCGGTACTTCTGCAGCGATGTAGGACGATTTTGAAGTTGTTCATTTCAGTCAGGACCACTATGTTTGAAGATTATTATAGAGGTCCTGAACTTTATATTTGGCAGCAGACAATGCTCTGAAGGGTTCAGATTCTGAGCTATCCACAGGCAAACCTCGCTGAGGTTTGAACCCTCCGAAGACTAAGCAATTGCCAGATATTTTATATGCAACAGTTGTATATTTCAGTAGAGTAATACAGTACTGTGAATAAATGAGCTGGATATACGATATACCTCCGTGGGCAAGCAGTTAGTGATCATGTATCTGCATAAGGAGGAGTTGGGGATGGAGGAGGGTAATCGCATGTCTATGCGACAGACTATGGGAAGTGTGAGTACAGATTAACTTATGTATCTTATTGATTGTAGTGGGAGGAGTTACGGTCAGCTGAGCGCCAGCTGAGGTTGCAGGCATGCCGTGGTCTGCCTGAATTACGCTTGAGCTCCATTCGTCACTCAAACTAAATTTAAGTATACTTATCAGAGATGTATTCTCAGCACTGAAAATTTAAATACTAGAAGCAGCTAAATTTGTTCTACTTTTTAGAATTGTTTATAGACACTTTCCCTGTTGTAGTTTTTTTTAACTAGTTTGGCTATTTATATTTTATCTTGCTCAGACTTGTAAAACATTTGAATATTTATTAAAATAAAAAACTGATGTTATTTAATTTAAATAAAGTTTAGTACTGTAATTAAAATCAGAACAGAGTTAATTATAACAGTAACTATAGTAACATATAATAATAGTAATAGTAACACTGGTGAACTCAGTAGAACTATACTGTCCATAATATAACTTTACAGCAACTTGGCAAACCTTTCATTTCTACCACTATATGGGCATAAATAAATTATAAGGACATTCATTGTAATTCATTGTCCTGCTGCTACTACTAATAATTTGTTACTCACAAGAAGGACTGATGCAGGATTTCCGTTCCTCGGGTTTGGAGGAGGAGGGACATTTTTCAGAAACCTCACCCTCTGCTGATATACACTGGACTTGTCTCTCTGTCCAACCACTTCCACATGTTGCAGAGCACTAATATACAAAAAAGGAGGTTTTTAAACAGACATTATGGGTTTAGTAATGACATTTAGTATAATTTTATATCTTGTATAATTATTCAATTAGGTATATATTATTATCAGTCCAGATCTGTCTTAAATTCAGCAAAACTACATATTATCAATTTTTCTTTTCTATTTTTTTTTAAAAAAGTTGTTATTTTTCTTGTACAAAATGTAATTTTTCGATTAAAGAGTTAGAGCCATTTCTGCATATTAGAATGATTTGTGAAGGATCATGTGACACTGAAGACTGTGGTAATGGCTGATGAAAATTCAACTTTGTCATCACAAGAATAAATTACACTTTAAAATATATTAAAACACAAATAAACCTTACGGACCCCAAATATTTTTAATGGTAGTCCGTATATACACGCACACATTGTGATATATAAAGTGTGAGTTTTACCTCTCCCCAGCTTCCCGTCTTCCACTTGGGGCACCTCCCACCTCTGCAACGCCTTTGCTTTTGGGGGAGGGGCAGGTGTAGGCAGTTCTCTTCTGGGATTGGCTGGCCCAAGTGACTGACACAAGTCACATTGCGGTACTTGTATCCTCTCCCACAGGACGCAGAGCACTGCAAGAAAGGGAAAAATGCTTCAGTGAAATCCAACTGCTTGATAAACACGAGCCTAATTAGTGTGTCATTTGAGGTGATTATGTTTGATTATGAAGCTGATTATGTCTAATTATGTGAATTTATGGGTAAGTCAAAGTAAACAAAAGAATAGATAAGTCCTGTGGTAATCATTGTAATTACGTTCAAATTTATTACCATTTTGACAGCACATCATGTTATGTGGAGAATTAGTATATGGACATTTACATTATAAGATACCAATAACATAATACATGATATACAATTGGAGCAGCATAAACAAATAATTTGTTTTTACCTCAAATACTATTTACAGTATAAAAAGAGGAAAGAAAGTGTCTCTGAATCATAATGAATGGCAGTCACTACATCCACTTGCCGAGCGGAAGAAACAGTGACATATTTTCTGGCACCGGCGGATAAAGGGAAAAGAGAGAGAGGCTTCCCTGGACCCCAGGATGGGAGAGGAACGGATAATCAAAGGGCCCCGTAGAGGGAGGATGGATATGATGCGACAAGCCTGAAGTTGAACGAGTCCATTCCCAGCATGCATTCACGAAATACAGGAACTAAGAGAACAGAAACTCCCCAATTGGATAATATGTTCCTGGGGATACTTTTTCAAGCAAGTTTAGCAAGTCAGTGTGTCACAGTTGTATTTAAGGTGATGGAATTCATTTTGAACAAAATAGGTCTTGGGCGGTTTAACATTCATAT
>NW_015505304.1:1708445-1721233 GCF_001515645.1 Sinocyclocheilus grahami
TATATATATATATATATATATATATATATATATATATATATATATATATATATATATTTGCTTTTACAAATATTTACAGTACCAAAATATATACAGTTGGTTCAACTGATTGCATATTATACTAAATTAAATACCGACAACATGGACAGTTGCAGCAAAATAACAACAACAAAAAAACTTTCCATAAAATGATATAAAATACACTTTTATCTTTAAGGCAAGACCTCCATGTACCATTGTTATAATGATCCACTTTAATAATTCATTCAAAGCCCTAAATATTGATTCATAATAAATCATACACTTGCTTACTCTGCCCCAGAATGTTACAGTGTGTGTTTATGTGTGAGAATGTGTAATATATATGTTCTTTTAGGGATTCTGTTACAAGTGTAAAAGTTGCATGCTTAGTTTTGTGAGTGTGTGAAGGTCTCTTTAGTTGATATGAAACATCAATAAGCATACATTTAATCAATTGTATCTTGGTGCTAATTTCTGTAATCAGCTCTAAAACACTTAATGTGGCTGGTATTTTAATTATTGACATCTGAAATGGTTTTTACATTCAGCAATAATGTGTCTGAATATTAAGTGGCCATATCATTTAGTTAATCATAACATATATAATTAAATTTGTTTTCAAATGGCAAGGCCTTTATTTCAGTCGCGGTTAAGGTGTGGAAAGCTGCCTTACTGTTGTTAAATGAACGCACCACTGATTTAATGAGCACAAATTACCAACTTTTCACACTCAAAAGGATTCCAATGCAGGGTAATTTACTTAAAAATTCCCTTCATCTAAAAAACACCCATAATCCTGAAACGCACAAGCTTGAGTTTGCTTCCCAGAGCAAAACTGTTTAACCAAATGCCATCAAATTGACAATAGAAAAATAAAAAGTGTATATGGGATTTTTTTTGTCAAAAATGAATAAAACATGCATATTTGTTATGCTAATAAAACATGTTCAAAACAAATATTCCAATTCATGACATCTGAATGCAATCAAAACATATAAGTTTAACTGTAATGCCACCCTTCAGTTCATTGATCATGGCTTTTTAGACCATGCAAAATTGCCTTGTTTTTCCTTTCAATTGTTGCCACAAATGATCAGTCCAGGAATGGCAACGTACTTGGCCATGTGCCTCACTACATTCCAACGTGAGGACTTCCAAGTATCAAACTGCACACAGATATCCAGACCACAGAGGCCTTCATGCTATGTGGGGCCATGCCGTTCATTCTTCCCATAAGAATAAAACTCTTTCTGAGAAGTGCGTCCATTCTGATTAGATGAGCTGGGAAGGCCGGTAAAGACCTTCCCCCACACATCAAAGGCCATCCTTGGCCCCCCATGCCCTTGCCATTGTTATTTTGATGTATGCTCATTGCTCACTCGGTTGACTGTGACTATATCACCACTATCAGGGCTGGTTAATATCCTGTGCCGTCAAAAAGGAAATAGACAGCGGTAATAGACTTCTTCTGTAGGTATTGAGGTGAGTGAGCACCAAAAAAAAAGACCCCCATTTATCATTAAAACAGGTAAAAGATGTTGAGTACTCAGATGAGAAATGAAATAAAAGCAGCAGGATAACACAAAAAAGTCATACAGAATTGGAAGTTTGACTCACGAAACAACACATATTAAGCTCAGTGATTTTGTACCTTCTTTGATTTGAGAACATATGCTTAGTCGGCAAATAAAATGCTATCTTTTTAAAAACCGAACACCTTCAGAATAATACAAGGCATTCAACATTCAAAGTCATTTTCTTTTCTAGATGACTAATTCACAAATCAACTAGTATTATTAATTAATTACAAAAATGTGCCTACTTTTTCAAACCACATCAATAATAATAAAAAAAGAAAAAGAAAAGCTTGTTGTTTAATTTGACCATCATCATCATCAACAGGTTCAAACAAATATGGACAAACATATGGCAGCAGAAATAAATACAAATACATACAATAATATACAGAAATGTTCATGCACACCTTCATCAATACTGCCATTTGATTTAAACCACTTAATTTTCAGTCTGGTTACATTAACAGACCATGTCATGAAAGGGAATAGCACCATAGACACTATAGCACCATGACGTTTTTGGAAAAAAAAGAATTTTTGTATAAATACAGTGCTGTGAAAAAGTAAGTACACCCCCATGAAAAGTGTCGTATTTAGGACAGATATTGGATTGACATTCCGTCAATGTTAATAGATCAAATAAATTATAATTTAATAAATCATATTTTTTTTATAATGATTTGTGCCATTTCTTTTTTACATCACTGTATGTTTCTTGAAATATATACTATTATATCCATGAGAGATTAGAGATCAAATTAAGCAATGAATGGTTGCTTATGGATGTTATAGGATAGCTTAGCATTTGTTATCACTATCCACACATATAAAGTGGATGGAAGATGTATGTGGGGCTCTTCATTACGACTGAGGTAGACACAAGCAACTGGCCAACAAGCATATTTAAAAAAAGACGAAAGAAAAAAAACGGGCCTTCCCTGGGTCTGAGGGAAATGCAATGAGGAATTTTACACTAGACTAAACATGTTTTTTTGTTGACTACTACACACAAAAAAAGAGAGATATTACTGATTTTGTAAATAACCTAGAAAAATATTAGAATTGCAGAACAAATCAACAGACAAAATGACACAAAACTACATTTGATTTCAGATTAGGTCACAACTTTTAGTATTTACTTAAAATGTACTTCTGTAAATTACCTTAAATATACAAAAATATAGCAACTATAGACAGATTTTCACATAAAGTCTCCCTTGTACTGATAAAGCACCATCATCAATTTAAAAAAGGTCAATGGCTAGCTGAGTTCATGTGAGGTATGGTTGAAAAAAAAATCAAGAGAAATGAATTATGAAGATCAATAGAAAAACCACAGAAAGATTGTTTCAATATAATAAAGTAAACTGCCTGTGGTCAGATGTTTTAGCTCTGTAGTGGAGCAATACACGCGTTGCTGCCCATGTATTCTAAATACTATATACAACTGTACTGTATTTTGAACACAAGCCACAGCAAAGGGCATCACAATGATTTGTATTTATCCAAAGTACAGCTGCATTGGGCAAAAGAATCCTAACATAGAAAATGAAATGGAGAAAAAAAGCAAGCAAAACAGCATTCAAACTTAAACACATCGACCAAAGAGATGCTCACTTTTTCAGTCAGGAAATAAACCTCTAAAACAATATTTAACTGCATGTTTGGTAGATCTTTAAGTGCAACCGAAACTCGCTAAAAAGCAGCTATTTGCTTCCTCAAAGATCAAACCATTTGAGTTTCAGTTTGTGTTCTTCATGTCTTGAGCGTAAAGAAACATCTGCATGTTGTGAGAATGAGAACTTATGAAGGGAAAAAGTTAAAATAGTTACGAGCGTACCGAGCTCCATTGGTCTGTGCTCCAGTGAGGGTTAATAGAGCAGGACTGAGTATTGCACTGTTCTCGGTCGGGTGGTTTGTCAAGAATTTCACAGCTCAGATCGTTAAAGCGCTCCCCGTTGGGCCGCTGACAAGCGACCAACCGGGTCTTTATCCCTCCTCCGCAGGATTTTGAACACTAGGGAGGCAGAAACAGAGTATTGGTGAGAGAAAAGAAAGAGTGAAAGTCTGGCTTTATTAACAGATACAATTTTTCTGAGAGCACATTTTCAAAAGACGGCTTGGACCACATATATAATGTCAAAATATTATAATCTCACGGTCTTCTCTTGAGTAGGCACACTTCTAAAGCTTCGTTCAAATAGACAAAACAAGACATGTCGGCCTATCCTACTCAAATATACTTTGTATTTTTGTCTGAATGGCAAACAAATCCTATATTGACCCTAATGCAAGAAACTGATTTTACAAACCAGTTGTAAATGTGAATAAAAATGTTAATGCATGATTAAAATGGAAATCGTGTAATGTAATAAAAAAAAATGTCTTAGCTAATGGATAGCATATACATACATGCATACACCAATTCAAACGTTTGGGGTTGATTTATTTTCTTTATTTTATACAGTATAAAAATTTTAAAATGTAATTGATTTCTGTGTTAAATTACTCCAGTCTTCAATGTCATATGATCCTTCATAATCATTCTGATTTGATGCTCAAAAGACATTTCTTATTATTATCAATGTTGAAAAGATCTGTGCCGCTTAATATCTTTGTGGAAACATTTTTTCAGGATTTTTTGATGAATAGAAAGTTCAAAAGAACACATTTGAAATATAATAAAGCAATAAGCCCCAAGAAGCCATGGTTTACAGTGAGTTTATAACAGCTAAGCGGCGTTGTTAGGCACGATGTGAAGCAGAATAAAACAGAGCAAAAAAACAGTATTCTTCCACCAAACAATATAGTTCTTCAGAATCAGTTGTGGTTGCAACAAAGTGCCTGCCAAGCAACAGACAAACGTAAACAAAGGTGTATGTTTGTAGAGTAATTTACAACAGCTTTGAACGTGGCTCAGCCAATCAGAATCAAGGACCGGAACTATCCATTTTATAAATATTTTTTTAACATTACAAATGTCTTTACTGTCACTTTTGAACATTTAAATGTGTCCTTTCTAAATAAAATATTCAAATATTAATTTCTTGGAACAAATCTTACTGACCTCAAACCTTTCAACAGTAGTATATATTTGATTAAAGGGGTCATATTATGTGATTTCAAGTACACAAAATAATGTTCTTTTTAGCAGCATCATATGACCCCTTTAAATAAAACCAATTCAATTGAATTGAGAGCATCTTACCTCACCCCAGCTGCCATAGAACCATTGAGGGCAGGGGCCGGACTCACAGGAGCGTTGCTCTGTGGGTTGAGTGCTTTCATCACAGCTGTTGGCAGGGTAGCCGTTCTCATCCTGACACACCACTACACGCCTCTGGAATCCTCCGGCACAGGTACTTGAACACTGAGAGGTGTGAAAGAGAAACAGAAGCTGCATAATGAGAGAAGGGCCACACACACATGCCTTCCATACAATCACAAACACAAGCAAGCACATTCTCAATAGACCAATTTCACATTCCATTAGCCTTGACAGAAAATATACATCAATACATAAACACTGACCAACCCTGACTCCTTTGATGAGAACGATTATGACTGGAATCGATTATGACTATTTCCATAATTATTATTTTTTTAGAAAATGTTGGAACTGAATGACATTTCGTTTTATTAATGCTTGACTCTTGATGGTATGGCAAAAGAAATTATGTTTTAGCTAAATTCTGAATAAGCTGAATTAAATGTGATAAGAGAAATAGAGAATGGCAGAAACAATACAAAAACATTAATAAAAAGCATTGCATTGAATTTATTACCATATATACTAAAAGTCTGTGAACGTTTACATTTTTTAAATGGTTTTGAAATACGTCTATTATGCATACCAAGGCTGCATTTATTTAATCAGAAAAATAGGAAAACTATATTAATGTGAAATATTATTACAATTTAAAATAACAATATATAAATTACAAAAATAATTACATTTTATTTATTTTATTAGCAGTCTTCACAATTCAGAGTCACACGATTCTTCAGAAATTCTAATATTACCTAAACTTTTGAATGATATATATATACCGCATATATATATTGTATATATTGTGTGTGTGTATATATATATATATATATATATACATACAGATTTAATGTGACTAATGGATAGTAATATTCAAAGTATCATGAATTATATCCTTAATAAGTGGAATCAGAATCATTCAATTGCTCATGATTACTATCACTTGGAAGGATGCAAATTATATATAGCTATAAAGGAAGCGCTTTTAGAAAGGTCTACAAATACCTACAAGACAAAAAGGAAGAGCTTCCCAAAAACTGCACAATATTTAGCTGTTCTTTGAACTCTAAAGACTATTTAAAGCAATGATATCATGAAGGAAACAGGAGCATTTATCAGAAAGAGGAAATGCTGCTGCTTGGGTGACTTCTTAGAGAGTTCATGTACTGGTGAGCTTAGCTGTCATTCTGTTCCTGGGTTTGCAAAAAGTTCTCTAACAGGACTAGTATGTGGAATATATCAAATATCAGAGACATGCAGAGACATTATCATTTTTAGAGGTACTTACCGCCCCCCATGGTCCAGTCCTCCATTGATGTGACTGGGGTCTGCCAGCTCTGTTACGGTCAGTTCGTCCGGCGGGAACTGTTTTTTTCCGAGAATCAGTGTTAGGTGAAAAGCCCCCGTGGTCGCTGGAGCGAGACGGACACTGGGGCATGGCACACTCCTGCTCTGTTGCTGGTTGATCATCTGGGTCACACTCACTCATTTCCACAACTTGATCACTGATGTTCATGCACACTACTTGCCGTGTAGTCTTACCCTGACCACAGGATACGGAGCACTGTAAATACAGACAGATACACACACAAACACACACACATGATTGCACAGAAAACACATTATACTGAACAATAACACCATATATTAAGATGGTAACCGACCACACCTAAGTTTAACCTTAAAACTGTCAGGATTTGTATTTTTGAATGAACTATTACTTATATTAAAAATAGAAGAAAAATAGTCCCCTTAGTTTAGTGTGTTTGACTTTTTCAGATATCTGAAAGTCTTGATTTAAAAACTAAAAAGCAGGAGAACATTGGCTAAAGCAATCCCACCACACTAATACTTGTCTTCCTGTACAAATGTGAATAGTATGCACACCGAACCCCATCTGCACACAAGAGCCACAAAAAATTAACTCTCATCAGTTTCCAATTACAACTGAGCTCTGAACACCAGAATGAGAGCAGAATGATCAAGGTCAATGGACTATGATATTAGGCTGCAGAACAGCTGTGAACGAAAATGCAAATACTTGCAGTATTGAAACAATGTTGGCTAACACAGTGGTATGTTAATATTGCACAAATATACTGAATAAATACAGTGGGGTCCAAATGTCTGAGACCACAAAATGTAATTTAAACTTGAAAATAAACAAAATATTTAATATATAAAAAAAAAAGGTATGCACTATTTCTAGGTCACAGATGAAATAAATACATTTGTGATCTTGACCATGTGAACTCTCTCTGCAAATGATTTTCCTTGTTCCATTGAAATACAAAAACTATTTTAAACTATGCTGGATAAAATCATCAGGTTAATTTTTCAACTTTTCACAAAATAGCTAAAAAATAAAATTAAATAAAATTAAATTAAAAAATTAAATTAAATTAAATTAAATTACATTACATTTGAGATAAAAGGTATGTTTTATTTACCGGAGTCCATTCCAGGACCTTCCACTGTCCGCATGCCACTATGGAGCAAACCTCACTAGCAGGAGGTTTTGGAAGATGGGAGCAGGCTGATTCCTCTGCTACTCCACCCTGCTGGTCACGGCAACTTACATAGCGCATCCGGGTGCCCTTTCCACAGGTGGCGCTGCACTATTGTAAAGAACAACCATTTTACAATATCTACAGAACCTATTACATCGTCTAGCACAATAACTACTAACAGTAATTCATATACATGACATTATTCAAGAACGTACCTGTGTCCAAGATCCAAAGCGCCACTGTGTTTTATGACCAGGATGTGACATCACTTTGGTCTCTGGGGCAACAGGATGAGTAACAGGACACTGCGAGAGTTCACAGTCCTGTGGAAGGGAGGAAGTGGGGAAGGACAATCAATTTTCGGTAATGAAGATCCGTGACTCTAGGGGTGAGGCCGGTAGGGCTTCAAGGCTGGAGCCAGTGTGCTTGATTTATGCTTGACTGGCTGAAATCACTTGTTCTGGGTCACTGCGCCTTACGGCAAATAGAGGATTTAAAACCAGGGGGCCTCCTGCTTTCTCGTTCTGTCTGCCGTATCCATCCTTTCGGTTCCTGACTCTCTCACACTCCCACCTACCTCCACTTATTCCCCCTTGGTTTCTGCCTTCGCCAATCATTTTACATGTCTCTCTGAAATACCTGACCCTGATTGGTCAAGCACAGTGTTCTGCGGTCAAATAGTTTAGTATAAAGACTGTATAGTATAATTTACCAGTTTTCTACATAGCAATCGATTTACTGCTGAGCTATGCTTGTTCTTTCTGTTTATGTTTTATGTAACTTTATAATATCAACTCAAATCAAAATTTTACTTTGGTAAGTAGCTGTGTAATATGTGGGATAATGTAGTCATCCTGGTATTATCATAAAATAAAATCCTTCAGGGTGATACAAGATCCTTCCACTTTCGCGTCCGGGTCCTGATCATCCTGCTTAGGTTTATTTTGCGATAATCTGGCTGACTGTAAAATATCCCTTATTTATTAAATTATTTTCTCTCTCTGTCTCTTATAGTGTATATTACAGTATATGTCTTATGTATACATGTTCTTAGGCTTTTATCAACCTGGTTGGCTTGACGGTGGGAAAAAAGGGCTCTTTCTTTCATCTCCTAAAAGCCTTGTGAAAATGAAGCTCTATAAAACCAATGCCTCAGGAAAGTTCATAAAATACTCTGTGAAATGTAGCGTTCAGCCACTCCAGCTCTGCAGCACAATTACACTGGGGGAGGGGGAACGGGCTAAATGTAATTTTGCAGGTATGTGCAGATTGTTAAGTAAATAAAATCAAGATCCAGATGACTGCAAATTAACTTAAATGACTATTAAATATAAATCTGCAGTGGAACTATATAGACATGGAAGTTATAATCACAACAGTTCATACTGAAAAAACGACACATGCAAACACACAAGTTAATGGTGCACACACACATACAGGGTTCCCACACTATTTGACCAACGTATTTCTTTATTTTTTCCAGTCGTTTATAATAATAAAAATTCAGATTCAGATTAATGAATCATCTGAATAAATATTTGACAGCCCTAAAAAACATACCTTTTAAATTCCCTGATATTTCAAAACATTGGGAACACTTTTAAGGTTCATTTCCTATTAATGGCCTGATGAAACATGTGTTTGTATGTGTAGACCCATGCTTTTCCTTCAGACAAGGCTTTATTGAGTGCAGGTGATAAATATGCTGGATGAGAAACTTCCTTCCTGCCTTTCAGGCTGTACCTGCACGCACTTTTTTTTCTCTTTTCCAGTTTCTCATTCCAGGATGGTGTAAAACTACTTAGTAAATTAATACTTTGTACATACCTAAAAGACAACACCTCTCTTCAAATTACTGCACAGTCATTAATATAACACCTCAAAAAATTACTTATATCTTACAAACTGAGTGAATAACAATGTATAAAATGCAAAAGAATAATTTTAATGGATAGTTCACCCAAAAAATGAAAATTCTGTAATCACTTAAAGTTGTTACAAACCTATAACAGTTGCTAATATTCACTTACTTCCATAGTATGGGAAAAAAAATTATATGGAAGTCAATGGCTACGCTACCGTCAACTATTCGGTTGCCAACATTCTTTAAAATGTATTTTATGTTCAACAGAAAAAAAAAAACTAAATTTGTAAAGGATGACAGAATTTTCATTTTGGGATGAACTATTCCTCTAATGTATCAGTGCCACAAATCATGTCCATTTCAAGGCAAAACAGTGTTTGCAATAACGGTAACGCATGATCTCCAAGGTTTCTTAATTGTGCTGTGGTTCAGCTATTAAAAGCAACTTTTAACCCACTCCCTGGCTTCTTGCTCTTTCATTTCATCAAGCATACAGCAAATTGAACCAGGAAGACTGGTTCACCCCTTTATGGTTTTCGGTAGTTATATTATGAAAAACTAACACCGTTCTTAGTTCGCACTCAATAATGAGAAAGAGAAAAATGAATGAGAGTCAGTGTGAATGTTAGAGATCAATGCTCCTACCTGAGTGTCTGTTGGACGTGTTGCTGCATTACATTCAGAGTCATCCATGACAGAGCCGTATGAGCCAACCACACACTTCACAGCTCTCATCTGATAGCCCGGGCCACATGTGGTGGTACACTACACGCACAAATAAAGAGGGAGGTCAGTTAGGGACAGTATCTCATTTAATGTTACATTGTAATGCCTATGAATTACCCAGGAGAATAAGTTGAGATTTAAGACTGCCACTATGGACTGCTTGCATCAATCCAGCACTGATGTGATAAGCACCCGCATGGGCAACCTGGGACGTGGGCCAGTAATTTGTCCACCTTTCTGCTTTTCTTTATCTCTTTTCCTCATCGTTGACTTGACTGCAACAAGGTCAAGCTTATGTGGCAGCATTTGCAGCTAGATCACATATGCTTCAGTAAAGCACCTCAAACATGCATTTATCAGGATTGTTTAATCTATGCAAGAGCGATGTCTAATCTCTATCATACTTTAGGACTTAAAGAAAGTTTGCCCACACAAATGCTACAAATTATATGACCCCCCTCTGGGTGATCTCTGGAAAAAATCTATTTGATTTTCTGAAGACAGTCATAAACTGCTCGAGTGGATAGAAAACAGATTATCCATGAATAGATGATATTCACACGGTGTCTGCAAGTTTTAAAAAGTATTTCAGATGGATTTTGTAACAAAAAGCTTAAAAAAGATTTTAACATCACATTCTGCTCAATGGTATGATTTGCTAAAAAAGACGCTATTATATTAAATACTCTTAAATTACTTGATTTTGTTTTCTTTTATTTTCAACTAAATTCTTTTGAACTGATATTTCATCTAAGACTTCTGAAAAAGACTACCACAGTCTCCAAAAAAAAAAAAAAAAGCATCTGTTTTTAACATTAATAATAATCATCAAATGTTTCTTAAGCACAAAATCAGCATATCAGAATGATTTCTGAAGGATCATGTGACATAGCTGCTGAAAATTGCTGACAGTTATGAAACAAATTACATTTTTAAATATATTAAAATAGAAAACTGTTATTTTAAATTGCAATGAAATTTCATAATATTACAGTTTTTTTTATCAAATAAATGCAGCCTTCTTTCAAAAAAAATAATAATAATCTTGCCAACTCTATACTTTTTGAATGGTAGTGTATATACTACTTTTTTGGTATTCAACAGTGGTTATCATATAAATCAGAATGAAAAAATCTATTATCACCTTTGCAATAATATCAAATATCTTGCAGTACAAGCTCAAAAAATGGCACATTCACACAGATGTTTTAAAGCAGCACAGTGTTTTGCACTATTGAATGTTGATTATTAATTTCCATGTATAGCTGACAAAAAAAAACAAGATGAAAAACTTTAAACTTGCTCTGATGGCATTTTATTTAAGTACATGCAGCAAAGCATCTAGTGAGAAGCAAGTTTTTCAATGAACTAATGTGGGACTTCTGTGAACAATATTTAAAACTTTTTAAAAAAGTAAATGAAACACGTTAATACTTTTCAGGGATCCATAGACCTTATAAACAACATAGTTATGTTTGTTTCAGATGTGTTCCACATCGACACAAAAGTACCAAATGTTGTTATTTGGCAGGTCCCTAACTTCGTTCAATTTTTGTGGCCGCTTTCCGCCCACACAGCAGCTGTAATAATCTGTTTACAATATCTGCCAGCTATGACTGCACTGACTCCTGGAAATTACATTGCATTATCACAATACATTTGAATTTTCATTTCACAGGCATAAGCATCAAATATGCCTCATGTAATACCTGACATACCTGAACATGTCATGCACCTAAATACTGTTTTTTTTGTTTGTTTGTTTGTTTCTCACCTGTCCCCAGGGTCCCACCTGCCAGGAGGCACATTCTTGCTGTTGGCAGGCCTGTACTGACTCTGGTTTGGAGGAATCACAGAAGCGGTCTTCCAAACGCTCCTCTCCAAACCGACACCAAGTCTGGCGGTGCTTATAGCCCTTGCCACATGTCACTAAACACTACAAAATTAATTCCAAAGTAGCATTAGAATAAGTCATGGTGGATGACGAGATTTTTACTCTAATGGTTTAAAGAGCAGGTCATATGGGTTTTTGAAAAATATCTCTTTTGCAGTTTATAACGTAGCTATCCTTAAATGAAAACAATCTGCAAAGTTGTTAATCAAAAAAGTGCATGATAAATAAATATATTGTCTCTCAAAAGAGAGAGTCGATTCTGAATCGCCTTAACGAGTCGTCATATTTTCGAATCTTTTGCCTGTTACCGGTATACGTCACTGGGTAACACATTTCCATAATCCCCACCTGCCCGGGAAATATGAACAGAGTCTGACCTGCCCACAAACACTTCAGCTAGTTAATGTGTTTACATCATGTTGAGAAGACGCTGTGTTCAAGGATACCACAGAAATACTATTCAAACCTTTTGTTGTGGGCATGACATTTTACCAAGGACTGCTTCTCTAATCTTGGCTTTTATCTTTGTTGGCTTCTTCTATCTTTTTAATTTTGACTAACAAGCTCTCCGAAGCACAACCTGTAAGTACGATTGATACATTACATGTACATTTTCAATTGAGTGCTCAAAATATCAAGTTTTTGTGCTAATATGTGATGTACACCTAGTGCAGCTTTAGGTTTCCAGGTAAAGCACGATATTACTGTCTTACTGAAGTAGTTCTGATAATTCGCTGTGAACCCACTATTTCCTAAGAATGTGTCGATTAATGTAGACTGACGTTGTTCTAATCACTCTTTTTAATAATAAAGAATGTAGTGTAGCACACAGAATATAATCATTGTGAAATTGCTGTTTATTTTGCTGCACCGACAGTTATAGGGTTAATGCGGGAGAGACGAGCGAGTGCGTCTGTGATACAACTGT
>NW_015505304.1:1722458-1762196 GCF_001515645.1 Sinocyclocheilus grahami
CTATTTCCTAAGAATGTGTCGATTAATGTAGACTGACGTTGTTCTAATCACTCTTTTTAATAATAAAGAATGTAGTGTAGCACACAGAATATAATCATTGTGAAATTGCTGTTTATTTTGCTGCACCGACAGTTATAGGGTTAATGCGGGAGAGACGAGCGAGTGCGTCTGTGATACAACTGTTCTGTGTTCTGATTAAAAGTTAAGACACAGAGTGTCTTTTGTCTGTCGTTCTGTATTGTTTCATCAGTTAGTCACGTTAGCACTCTGCTAACATATCCACCATTATTGTTTTAAGTGTTCACAGTTTAGCAGCTAAACTTTAGCTGTGGGCACGATTCGCTTGCATAAGTGTTTTGTATTTTATGTCATTATTATAAGAACGGATTGGAGCACTATATTATTGTTTTATGCAAAGTAGTGTTGGGTCGTTCTTGAACGATTCGTTCATTTTGAAGTAACCAACTCTTTATTACCTTTGTTACAACATTCAGTGTTATGGAAAAGAACCATCATGACAAAAATTCACACATTTATAAACTGTAAGAAGTAAAAAGCTACAATTTGAGACCAGAAACGCATCACGTAACTGTAAGAGTAAATAATAATTATAATAATGATGATAATAATAATAATAATAATAATAATAATAACTATGCACCCGTTTGTAAGGAAGCTTGTAAATTAACTAATTTCTCTATCCAATGCTGTCACGTCACGTGACAAAAGAACGAACGATTCGAAATGCTTGAGAGATGAACTAATCAATTCTCTTTCCGGCTCAGACTGCATTGGTTAAGTTTATGGGGCTGTTTATGGGGCTGTTTATGGGGACGAAGACTTGTCAGATAAGAGGTGAGGTGAGCTAATTATTGACTGAAGTCCCAGGTGAACAATGAATTAATATTTTCAGTTTCTTATAGCAGTTTTGTATTGTTTGTAGTGTGATCAACGTTTGCGTAAGTAGTAGACGTGTTAGGGAAGTAACACGTAACATTTTAATTATATTTTGCTAAAATGAAAGAAATGAACGAAATGACTCGAAAAAAGATTTGTTCATTTTGCTGAACGAGACTCAAAGGTCCAAGTCGGTCAAATGATCCGAACTTCCCATCACTAATGCAAAGGTGCTTTGTCAATGGTAGCACTCGCTAACTTGCTCAAGGACTCCTCTCTCTCTCTGTGCCAATCACAGCAGGCTTGGCCAGCTGAACAATCTGAGCAGAGTAGGCTTATGGAAGGGAGGGGTTTGCTCCGAACTTGGAACGAACCGTTCAGAAATCATTGGCAAATGACTCTAATATTAAATGTATATTCTGAGAACATTACAATGTTTTCTGACCTTAGATGCATTTAAACCTGTTGTAGGGGACTCCAACACAATATTAGGACACTATAAAATACGATATGACCTGCTCTTTAAGCATAGTCTGCATGAATTCTGATTACATTTGAAGCTGCCCATGTTTTAATGGGATGCATTGGTCGTTGTTTACCTCAGACCAGTCTCCAGTTTTCCACTGAGGACACAGGAACTCATTACAAGGTTGGACTGTGAGCTTTTCTTGTGGGTTGCACTTGGTTTCGTCATCAGTTTCTGCTGACATTCCACATACTACACTCCTACGACGTGTTCCTCCTCCACAGCTCCTGGAGCACTAGAAAACCAAGAAAAAAATCCTCATAGTAAGTCACATGTGAAAAATGTATACAGTCCACATTCTTTCAAGCACATGAATATATTTAACAAGAGCTGTTTTGAGACCAATGAGATTTTTCGCACCTCAGACCAGGAAGAGTACTCCCATCCACCAGGGTTGCAGTCTCCATGGCACACCTCCTTGTCTTCAGGCTTGTGCTGGTTGCTGCAATATCGGTCGTCAACCTTCTGGGTTTTCCCATCCAACCTGCTCTGTTTGATGCAGTAAATGTACAAAGTCCTGAAGCCCAGACCACAAGTGGCTGTACATTCGCTTTTGCGAACAACCTGCCACCTGTAAATTGAAGAAATGCAACAAAGTTAAACCCCATGTAGCCTTATTTCTGGTTTCATTACAAAAACTAACTAAATAAATAAATAAAAAGACTAATTCAAAAGATTGTCGGGTCGGTAAGATTGTTTTTGAACGTTTTTGAAAAAAGCCTCTTATGTTCACCAAGGTTGCATTTATTCGATCAAAAACAGTAAAAACTGTTACATTGCAAAATATTATTACTATTTAAAATAATGTCATTTATTCCTGTGACGGTAAAGCTGAATTTTCAGCATCATTACTACAGTCTTTGGCGTCACATCATCCTTTAGAAATCATTCTAATATGCTGCTTTTGTGCTCAAGTAACATATCTTATTATGTTGTGCTGCTTAATATTTGATCATTTATAACATTATAAATGCCTTTACTGTCGCTTTTGATCAATTAATTGTACCCTAGCTGAACAAAAGATTCAAGGGATAGTTTACCCAAAAATCAAGTGTATAGCGTTAGTTCTGGCCGCTCACTTGAGTCAAGCTTGCATCGTCTGACTCTCAGATGATCCACATCTACCTATAGGAATACAATGCCTATCACGGCTTTCCTATATACAGTCTCTTCAGTATTATTCAGAAGCTTTTTTACTTGCTCAAGAGCAAATTACCCTCCTCCATCCCCAACTCCTCCTTTCGCCACCATCAGGACTTGGCTTTCTAATAGTCCTCATTGAATCAGACTCCTTTTATCTTGAATAATGTTGTTACACTTAAATATCATTAAGAACATTAATGATATCTAATATCTGATATCTGTTTGCCCAGAACAGAACCATACCGCCAATCCAAACTAGTGGTCGACCGATATTGGTTTTTTGACAGCTGATGCCGATATCTTGGAAAGCAGGGTGGCCGATGGCCGATATAAAGCCGATATAATTTTATTTAATATTTAAGAAATTTAAAATCATTTGAAAATGGATTTAAAAATAAATGTGTAAAATAAACATGCTTATACTTTAAATGACAAAGTATTTTTCACAAATAAACAAATATTTAATAAAAATATAATTAAAAAGGAAGTAAAACCAACAGGGCCCTCAGTATTCTGGGAAGTTTGTGTGCATTGGGAATCACATTTTTTCAAATAAAGCCAAGGTAAAATTAATTTTACATACAGCACACCGTGAAAATGACATGAATATGACATTGGGCAAAAGCATGAAGTGCAGCATAATTTGAAATCACAAGTTTAAAGTTTGTCGATCGCGCGTCTCAATGAAGCTGAACTCTCCTGCCCATATTCAATTCGCACGGATCGACCGTCACACAGAGCACACGTGATCATGCAGGATACAAATGCACACTTCACAAGATCTCACAACTGGATTTGACTAAGTTTGCAAGGTTTTTGAAATTAGATGTTCATTAGTCATTCAAAGATTTGTTTAAACGATATAAATGCATATTTGCTGAATGTTGACGGCAAATGAGAAAGTATTTTATAGTTTGCCTTTCTATTACTAGCAATATAAAAGCAATCTATATAATTCTTTTTTGTATTCATTTTAATTCCTTTGTTTAACAGTTCGATCTGATTATTAGACAGACTTTATCTGTTAAAGACGACAGCGAACAAGAGGGAGAATGTGAGCACTGTGTGTTCAGGCACAGCCGTTCTCAGCACCGTCAAAATAAAAGTCCCGCCTCGAACGCATCGGCCAAACAGAAAAACTTATCGGCGATATATCGGTCGACCACTAATCCAAACTGTATGCTAAGTGTTAATCATTTTGACGTTAGTTTTGCTGACAGAAATTTTAATTCTGTCATTAATTACTCACCCTCATGTTGTTCCAAACCCGTAAGACCTTTGTTCATCTTTGGAACACAAACACAAATTAAGATATTTTTGATGAAATCCGAGAGCTTTCTGACCCTGCATAGACAGCAATGTAACTGAAATGTTCCCAGACCCAGAAACGTGCTAAGGACATTGTTAAAATAGTCCATGCCACATCAGCGATTTAACTGTAATTTTATGAAGTTACAATAATACTTTTTGTGCGCAATGAAAACAAAAATAATGACTTTATTCAACAATTATTCCTCCGCCATTATCGAGAGTACCACGACGTATGTGTGTGCATTCTTCTGTTTGTAAACAAGGTGCAGCGCATGCGTGTTCTACAGGATCAGAAAACTCTTGGATTTCATCAAAAATATCTATTTTGTGTGTTCCGAAGATGAACGAAGGTCTTTAGAATGACATGAGGGTGAGTAATTAATGACAGAATCTTCATTTTTGGGTGAACTATCCTTTTAACTTCTTTAACACACACACACACACACACACACACACACACACACAAACACACACAAACTAGTGAATGTGGACATGTACCTGAGTTCACAGTCTGTGTTGCATGGCTCAGAGATCACAGCTGGTTTGGGAGAGCCATGGCACCGCTGATCAGACACCACTACTCGATCCGACTCACGACTGCACAAGATCTTCCTCTTGCGCTCTCCTGATGCACATAACATACAGCACAAGACATACACAAGTTTAAACACATGTTTGTGATCTAGACAAAGAAAGAACAAAAAAAGTTCCTCATTGCATTCTCCAAATTTCCAAGAAACACTAAACTGGATGACCCCGCCAGCATTAAACGTCTGGTTCAAGTTTACTGAATTCTAAACGGACTTTTCTGGCGAAAGTTTCCCAAAAAATATTTGTTGCTTCACTCACACCCACCTTGGCACAACAGACTGCAATCCTGCCACGGGCCGTACGCATCCCAGAGAAACTGCTGAGGTTTGTCCTCTATGGGAATGTTGTAGGAATACCTGACGTCAGGGTTATAGAGGTTACCTACGGATAGCACCTAGTTGGAAAAGATCACATATAGGCCAAAAGTATGGTGTTACAAAGATTTTAAACATTATTCACACGTTGTTAAAATGTGAGGTTTCACAATGTAAGACAACATAAAAGTTTAAATTGAATTCATTGAAGCCATATTACCTGGATAATAATCTCCTCTTCAATGCGGTCAGTGCAGTTGATTCTCTCAACAACATGGTCAGAGCCGCTGTATTCAATAACAGCATTCCCTACTCTGACTTCCCTTTTAAACATACTGACCACAAAATCACCATTGAGTAAATATTCTCCACGGCTGTTGGACAAGGCTGCAAAACAAAAATGAAACAACATGCATGCTTTATTTTCTTTATGTTTAAGCACAAAAAGCAAATATATATTCATGCCACAGGATAAATAATTAAATAGCGTCCATTTGTTGAAACACAAATATCTCTCACTACAAGACCTGCATGACCTAAGGAATAAAACATTTTCATTTACAGTCAGATTTAGCAACAGTCAGGGCAGATTAGGCTAATCGGGGTAAAGAAATCCAGCATTCTGTGTAGAGGCCACATCTTGCTCTACTGAAGTCAGTGTGCTTCAAAAATGCGCACTAATGTGATTATGTAGCTAATTTCCTGAGTTACTTCCTCACTACTTCACACATTACAACGGCCAACCCCTGGTCCTCATACATAAACACACATAAATGCACCAAATACACATAGGCATGCAAAGATATCAATAAACACACAAGCACAGCTCAGTAATCTGCTGAAAACAGCACATATTTCCTTAGGTTTGTAGAGTTCTGCAGCATTAACACAAAAACGTTTATGAAAACAATTACAAAAGCCTCTTGTAAATAAGCTTGCAGTAAATCTTGACATCAGTTCACCTATGGCACATCAAACCATAGGATTAATTTAATTAAGAATTGATCATGATGAATATGCAAATCAATTTTCCATTTGACAACGGTCTTGTAATGATGCATAAAGCATCAGCACTAACTGAATTATAGCATGCTCTATAGACTCTTGTCTTGACATAAATATTACATTTTTACAAGGGATGCATGGTAGAGGTCTGCGCGGGACTACTTTTTTAGTCCTGTTCCCGCCAGGTTATATTCCGCTCCCACCCACTCCCGCTATATATTCACTCTTTGTTCACCCGCTTAGAATAATTTTCTTCCCGACCCGACCGTTCCCGCAAAATTTAGATCTCGTTTCCAGAATCTCACATTTAAATTTCCGCTACTGAAAGAAAGAGAGATATGCTAACACATAAAAGTGTAGTCTGCACAAAATTGTATGTTATTTTATTAGTCTTTTATTAGTCGTTATTTGTATTTAAATCCTCTGAACTACCATTGAACTACAACTGGGAAAAAAATTGTAGTTCATGTTATTGTATTTAATGTCTAATGTAATTTCTTATCTTACCGAGGTAGTTATCGTCCTCTGGTTTCCCTGAGTAGCTGTGTTGTCTTACATCTATGTTTGTAGCACCACTGGGAATTTGCACCACAACATTGTAACCTGCAAAAAAGCAGAAATCAATAAAATACTCCTCCAAAAAATATTATTATAGAGCAAATATTATTGTTCTTTTGGTCTGTAATTGGGCTGAACTGCGTGGAACTAAAGCGAATCAAGTTAAATCTGAATTAAACTGCTTTGGGTTGCTTGACTAACATGAAAAGAACTGCGCTAAAATAACGGCCTGTGTCACCTACCATAATGCACTATGTTGAACGTTCCTGCCACAGTCTTGCAAGATGAGTTATCCCCACCACACACTCCACACTTATCTCTCCTGGCCTTGGAGTTTAACACGTGGTCACATCCTGCTTGCTGCAGAAACAGAATGTGGAATTAATTCAAAGGACACTTGAACAAGACTATACAGGACTAATGCTTCAGATTATGCAGGATATTCACTGATTTAGGTGCATTTTCACACCATATAGACACACAAATGCACCCACCCTGCACAGGCCCTGCACACAGATGTCATTGGTATCAGGCCCACACTGCGTGCCATCAATAACTCTGTCCCTGAGTTGGTAGTAAGCTGTACTGCCCGCCACACGACAGAATAGCTTACAGCGATCCTTCATCAGAACTACAGCACACACAGCCATGAGAAAGAGTTAATACAGTCTGACTTACTGTATTTAGGACATGTTTCTCATCACAGCTATTCATCTTTGTACCACACAATTATCAACTTAATTAAAATCTAATTGTGTTTGGTAATTTGATTTGTCTCAAATCATTAGGAAAATCTGGGGAATTGTTTAATGTGGGTTATACATACTGAAAGCAATTATATATTAGTCGAACAATACGTTTGAACTTATTCTATTGGGATATCTTTAAAGGGGGGGGGGGGTTTAAAAGACCTGCATTATTATTTTTCAAAAATTTTAAGGTTTGGAATGACATGACGGTGAGATTTTAATATGAATATTTAAATATTCATTTTTGAGTGAACTATCCCTTGAATTTTTTATTATATCTACAACCCATTATGTGCCAGCTGCAACTTACTTCCGCTATACTTTGGCACCCAGCGGACATTTGGAGGTAGACCATTGATGTTGAAGTGCCGCCCATCAAAGCTGGCACACTGTTCCTCCCTGAAGTCTTTCTTTTGCTTGGAGCATGGCTCAGAGTTACAGGAACGGAATTTCATCCTGCGTCCAACACAATACTTCCCCCCATTTCTGGGCCTAAAAGTCATGGAAACACATAAACAGAGCACATATTCACATTGAGAAAATGTAACTACAGTATAAATGAAACTTTCTTTCATAGAAAGTCCCTTTTGCTTTCTTGATGACGTTTGTGTCTGACTGCAATTTAAATTGAGCAAAACCTGCTGTCTACCCATGTGCATTAAGTAAGCAATCTCTTTTGAAGAATATTCTTCTTCAGGATGGCTGTGTTGCTGTCATTTGTCAAGGAACATTGAGAAACCTGGTGCCAATTCACAGTCCAGTGAGGATGCAAGACTACAAAGAGCGGCAGCTTACACGGGTCGGTTGCACTCGCGCACAGCAATCTTGATTCCCCCTCCGCAAGTCCTTGAGCATGTGCCAAAGGGACTCCAGACGCCCCAGGCCCCCTCAGTTGGAACAGATTCATGCTCTTTATGGATGCACAGGCCATGTTTACAATGCTGCAAGCGAGGAGCAAACACAGAAAAGATGAGATCATTGCAGAATCAGTAAGTGCAGCCTGCTTGCTATAAAGTCCACCAACTAGAATGACCAGGAATGATGTTGATACACAGACAATATGATAATTCAAGCATCTAAGTTATCAATTATCAACATAATCTATTTTAATTTCAATCCATGGTGATTATGTAATAGGTTCTGGGACTCCACCCTTTTTGATGCAGAAATCTTCTCTGAAGATCCCTTTCATACGATACATGTCAACTTCTTTCAATGGCAATAAACTTTATGGAGCAAAGTGCCAGGCTACAGCACTATTCCGCCATAAAACTGCACGTGAGTCAAGCGTTGTGATGCAATGCTTAGATTTAAAACAGTTTCACCCAATGATTACCAGACAATCCACATATTATGGGTGGTCCCTGCGTGAAAATCAAAACAAGCTGCAAGAGACCGGTCCTGTGCATATCTAGATACATCAAGCCACATGATACCACAGTGAAAGCATATGACATGCAGGGACAAACAATCTATGGCAGCAATTCGATGTTGAGCTACCTAGCAACCATGTAAAATTGCCCTTCTGTGATGCTATCTGCAACGGTTTTCATATGGAGGTCATGAGAAATGCATTGTCGTTCACAATCACTACCACTACGCAAGTCTGACTTGGGTTCACAATCTGGGAAACATTGTAAAACAGAGACAGGGGCAAAGCAGCATATCAGTGAGGACGAGTGTCATTGTGGAATTGATTTGGTTGCTATTTGGAGGAAATATGTGTTTGAAGTTACACCGAAGAATCTGCTTTTTATCTGCAAAAGATGTCCACAAAACGAATCACATACTCTCTACAAGCAACCAGTAAAAATCTATTATTGCTTCACAATAGAAAATGCTACACAAATCTTGGGCCCTATCATACACCCGGTGCAATGCGGGGGTTTTTTTTGCAAAGTGTTTTTTGCTAGTTTCAGCCCGACGCAGTTGTCATTTTCACGTCCTGTGCCACATTGTTTAAATAGCAAATGCATTTGTGCCCATTTGTGCGCCCATGGGCGTGCTGGTCTGAAAACGAGGTGTGTTCAGGCGCATTGCTGGCACGTTGCTATTTTGAGGCAACTGAAATAGACTGCGCTATTGACCAACAAAAACCTGGTCTAAAGTCAACGGCGCAGTAGTTTTTAAAGAGCGCGTTAGTATAGGTGGGTCCACAGCACGCATACACTCTGCTTATTACACACACAGGGATGCACAGCAGCACACAAGCATGCCAAATATTAAAATGTATAATGTAAAAGATTATTATTGTGTAGACTACATTTCTGTCAGGACCACTATCATCAAAGATGATTGACAATTAGCATACAGTTTGGATTGGCGGTATGGTTCTGCTCTGGGCAAGAACTCCCTGAGCATCCATGCAGCCTAGCATGGATGAGAGCAGGGAGAGCAGCGATAACCCTGCTGATAATAAACTGCTGATAATACTGAGGGACCTTATATATGAATGCTTAGATAGGTTTTGTATTCCTATAGGTAGATGGGGATCAGCTGAGAGTCAGCTGATGCGAGCTTGACTAATGTGACCTGTCAGAACTAACGCTACGCTGGTAACACTTCACAATAAGGTTCATTAGTTAAACATTAGTTAATGTATAAACTAACATGAACTAACCATGAGCAATACATTTGTTACTGTATTTACTAATCTTCACTAATGTTAGTTAATAAAAATACAGATGTTCATGTTAGTTCACAGTGCATTAACTAATGTTAACAAGATTTTAATAATGTGTTAGTAAATGTTGAAATTAACATTAACAAAGATTAATAAACGCTGTATAAGTTCAGTTCATTATTAGTTCATGTTAACTAATGTAGTTAACTAATGAACCTTATTGTAAAGTGTTACCGCTACGCTTGAAAAATATAAAAATGCCTACATGTCATAATGGATAGTCATTGCATGTATCAGAATTAGGCTACCTATTTGCTCACGCACGAGCAGATCGGTTTCATCTGTGAAGACGCGTTCTGTCTTTGCTCTTGCAAATTCCGCCATGTAAATAGCAAATCCGCCATGGCACGAGCGCAACTGGCTCTTAAAGGGAATGGGAGATGGGACTCTTATTGGTTTATTGCACGTTATGCCCAAAAAACACCCATTACTCATTAAGAGAATAGGCACAACCCTTTTAGACCGTTTTTCCCGTTGTTAAACTAGCAAAAGTGGATTTGGACACGCCCTAAGTGCACCTGCGCCGTGCGCTTTAGACCATACGCTTAGATCATTAAAATAGGGCCCCTTATCTTTAAAAGGACAGTTCACCCAAAAATTATATTTCTATCATCATTTATTCACCCTCATGTCATTTAACACAAAATAAGATATTGTTGGGATCTAAACAACACTGGAGCCTAATGACATTTTTCTAAATATGTTCACATTTGATTTACTGAGTGCTTACCTTTCCAGGAGAACATTCTGTCCCATCTGCCCATGGCATGTGTTGGGTCCGGCAGCCACGCTGGACTCCTTCTGGACTGGTGCACCACAACCTTCGGCACTGTGTCTGCACAACGTCCAAACACTTACTGTTAGCTTAAAAAACTCTTAAACACACACACTTACGCACAAATTTGTACTGACACTTGTTTTTTCTGCTCGCGTAACATGCTTTGAATGTCACTTTGATATTACTAGCTGTACTATGGATTCTGTTTATTTTTTATTAAAAACATCTCCATAAATAATATTAGACAGCAGATAATACACAGTAGAAAACGTCCATGTCAGTATGTTATGCAATTCCCTGAGGGATCTTCTCACCATATATGGGCACACTTGTGTCCCAGGCCCAAATATCAGCTCACATTGTTTATTGACACTGTATATCTGTCCAGGCAGCTGCTGGGACAAACTGTATGGCCTAGAAACTGGCTCATCGAGCAAACACTCGCCATACCCTGTGCTAATGATAAATGATAAACAAATGAGCTGAAGAAAAACAAGACAAACAAGACACAAACAACACAAATGATATCAGTAAGTGACAGAAGACAAAAAAATTTATCTGTTCTGTTTGCTACAGATGACGTTGTTTCCATTCCAATTGAGAATGTTTAGAAGAAAACAAATGCAAGTTGACACTGGACATGTGGGGCTCAACATCGAGAGTTCAAACCAACATCACAGGTTCTGTGACTGTGTGGATTGTAAAAGGGGGTTTACATACTCGAGGAACTCTGTGATGTATTTCCGACTGCATTTGGACCACATCCAAGGATTGGTGTAATAGTTGAGCGTAGGGGCCATCACATGTTGCTGGTTCTTGACTCCATCCTCCTTGCATTTGTTACTGTCATCATGAGGCATGTTGAACCTAAGGGCATGATTGAAAACACACATGCACACACACACAAACAGGACAATATGATGAGCAGGGTCAGGACACATGTACTCTGATCTGCACACATCTGTAAGACTGACCAAAACCAGGTATTTTCACATTTGTAAAAAAAAAAATTTTTTTTTTATGTTTTTTGAATTTGCAAATAAAACAAAGAAGTCTTTCAGTCTTTCCACTTCAAAATTTCACATTTATTTCAATGTGTTACTTGATGTTTCTTTTTTACAAAAATTTAAAAATCATATGTATATCACATCTATCTATCTATCTATCTTATGATGATGGCAAAGGTAACCTAAATGAAAAAATAGAAAATAGGGGAAATGAGAATTAACAATTAAATATCCTAAAGCATTAAGGACATTTCAGTAAATATTTAGTGAATACAGCATAAAATAAGTTCATTTTAGTTCTTTTTTTTTTTTTCCATTTGTCGTCAATAAACTGTATTATTTATATCAGCATTAAATAGACCTTTTGCCACCCCGCTCTCTAGATATTGCCAGTATTAAAAAAAAACTATATCAGTTGGCCATCCGTAAGGAAAGTAATAATCCCATGAGCAGCAGAACATATCAAATTCTGGGACAACCATAGGGGAGAGAGGTGGTACGCGCTGCATAGCACTGTATAGCACCAAGACTAAATCCTCACTCGAGCACATGGCACTGATGTCACCACCTGCCACCGGATAAGAATGGAATTCAAAAAGAGAGTTCATTTAAAGGCCTTTTAGAGGTCAATTCCATATGACTGTACATGCAAACTTAGGCCTAGATCCATTTGCCAATATTGTGGCATAAATATTGGCCTTTTATTGAAGATTTTTACCAAGCTGAAATAGGAACAGATACCGACAGAATGTTTGTTTTACTGTACTTGACCATCATGAGACCACTGTATGAGCCATGACCTCATTTGTTAAGATAATTTACCTCCAAGACTCTATTAAGCTAAAAAAAAAAAAACAGAGCATAACTGAGTCATTTCAGCAGTGGTGAACAGACCTTGAGAAGTTGCACAGACTATTATCGAGCTGTACAAACGGCAATGACATCTCCCCAAAACATACCAAAATAAAAGACTAAAAAATAGGACAAAAGGCAGTGAAGAGGCCTGAGAAATTTGCAGACTGGTGGACCTTGAAGAAGTTCTACTACAAAAGTAGAACACAATAGTAGATAAATTATTTAAAGATAATTTAGTTTTAGGTATAATAAGAGCTCTTCTCAAGCAAAGTCAGTGTGACAAACAACATTTATAATGTAGGAGATGTTACAGCTCAAAAAGTATTTGGACACTTAAGCCACACTCAAAACTTAAAAATAAATGATTTAAAGACAATTATTTGGACACTTAAGCCACACTTAAAACTTAAAAATGCATGACTGTCATTGTGCTAGAAAGCAAAAAATGAATTCAAGTGGCATTTATGTTGTAGGGGGAAAGTATGCGCACATTTACAAAGTGAAATATTTCACAAAAATAGTACTCACACATGGCCAAGCTCATGAGCGATGGTGAAAGCAGTACTGAGTCCATTATCCTCATTAATACTGCAACTTCTGTAGGGATCACAAACTGTACCCAGCTCAGCAAGACCTGAAAGTGCATGAGAGAACACCGTAGTTAAACTGTCAACTTTAATATGATCATAATCACCATTTTCACACAAAGATGATTTACCTAAAGTGTCACACTTGTCCCGAGCACGACAGATGTCCTGCCTAAAATCAAAAAAAGGACAAGGCTTCACAAATTTGGACACCCTTTTATCTTGCATTTGTGTCTGTGCATGCATTCATGGCCATGAAAAGTACAGCCTAAGAAGTTGTAGCACTATAAATAATTACTTTGTTACTCAAATAATTTCTGTACTGTTTTGCTCAAGGTTCACACCAAGTATAAAGTTTTTGTGTTGCCAAATGAATGGCACTGAAATCATACTGTGGAGAGAGGACACAAAACATAGCACAACTAGACTTATCGTATGTTTTGTATTCTACAACACCTGTGAGCAATAGGAATAGGTAAAGAGAAAAAATCTAAACCATTCCATAAAAATCGTTCTTACCTTGTGATTAGGATAGCGGTGTCGTGATGCGAGTGATGATTGTCATCCGGGTGGTTCTGACTCTGCTGCCATATGCAGAAGTTTTTCAAACTAGCTTGTGCATTGAAAGAGATAGTGGGACCATCCTATAGAAGACAGATGATAACATTTGAATAAGGTTAAGGTTTAACTGTAAAAAACTGCTTAAGTACATTCTAAAAGCGCCCTTAATGCAACCATTAATTACCACACTTCCACACAAATAACTCTTACCAGCTCATTCTTTATGATGACCAACTTCACAATAACAATGTTAATCAGGTTTCCAATGCTGGGATCCTTATAAATGGAGGAAACCTAAGTGAGAGAACACAAACAACTGGAATTCATTGTCAGGGCTTATAATTACTTTACAGCAGGGGTCTCAAACTACCGGCCTCAGAGAGTTTCAGCTGTTATTATATTATACACTACTGTTCAGAACTGTTCGGGGGCAGTAGGACTGTGAGAAATTGTACTTTTATTCTGCAAGGATGCATTAAATTGCTCAAAAGTGACAGTAAAGATATTTACAATTTTACAAAAATATTATATAACTGTTTTCACCATTGATAAGAATAAGAAATGTCTTTCTGAGCACCAAACCAGTGTATTGGAATCATTTCTGAAAGATCATACGACACTGAAGACTGGAGTAATAGCTGCTCTAAATTCAGTTTTGCCATCAGACAAATAAGTTACATTATTTTAAAATATATTAATATAGAAAACAGTTGTTTGTTTTTTAATTCACATTAATCTTACTGTAATTTGATCAAAATATGCAGCCTTGTTGAGAGTAAGAGCCTTCTTTCAAAAACCTTTTAGAATGTTTTTAGATCTTTTGTAATCATCACAAAATATTTCAATCAAAATATAATCACTCAAAATGTGAAAGTACTTGGTAGGGTGGTTTTTACATTTGCTGTCTTGATTTTTTTTAATACACAAAGACCTCGTTGAACATGTGATGTTAACCTCAGCTGTTGAAAAAAAAAGTTTCTTGGCCATTGAGAACTAGCTTGTGCTGCCAGATCCTGCTGAGAATTCAGCCTTTGCCAAGATCAAAATATAGGTCATCTAACCTCCCTGTGAGTTCCAACGAAAAAGTATCTAAAGCATGCAGTCCATGCAACATACCTGATTTTATTTGTTTTATATTCAACATTCATCAAGTCTGTCAGACATATTCACCCCATGCTAATAATCTGTCCCGTAAGAGCATAGTAAGAGCAAGAGCACCAGACCTAAAGCAGACCCAGACACAAACCAGGAGGCTATTGTTAACTGGGCAGAACTTACGATGGACATCAGTGTAAGAATGTAGTGCTGGAGGTTGCTTCCATGATGTTCCACCATCTTGCTGTCTGCAACAACCATGACTTCAACAAAACGGGGGTAGGAGAGGAAACGCTTTGATCTCCGGTGTGGCTTGGAGTCACTGCTTTCATTAGCGGAGTTGTGCTTGTTTTCTGAGGAGGGGAAGGGGGCAGAGAAGAGTCTGGAATTAAGAGTCTCCAGGTCGGACAACATGCTTGAGGGTGACTTTCTCTTCAGTCTGTTCCTGTGTCTGCGGTGTGGCTCTTTATGTCCTGCATTAAAGGAGGAAAATAATACATAAAGTGAAGTGATTATGCATCCAATGAGGGTTAATCATTATCTATATTAGATGATAATATGGATTGTAGACAGATGAGCCTCCATAAAAGTGAATGCATGCAACCGCTCAGGGTCAGTAAAAGCTAGTTTGAACTGAAGAATGTTTCTTGAGTGCCAATCAGTCTATTAGAATGATTTCCGAAGGACCATGTGACACTGAAGACTGGCTAAAAATTCAGCTTTGCCATCACAGGAATAAATTCCATTTTAAAATATGATCAATCGCAATAATATTTCACAAAAAAGTGTACTGGGAATCAAAATGAATCCTATTCCACTAGACAAAAAGAAAGCCACAATGGAGCTTTCAATAAAACTCTTGCAAACTAAAGTAAGTTCTTCTCCCAGCACTTTTGGGGGCTAAACGTTTCCTTTACATAGCACAATACCAAAGAACACCAAAGGGGTAATTCAAAAAACAAAGCTGCTGTTGAGTGCTATTGATACGCAGCAGGGTGTATTAGCCCTGTCCAAATTTATTTTTGTAACACTGAATTTACAAACACTTAAAACTGGCATTGCTTTACTAGAATGCATCTCACCATGTGGCTTTCATGGTATTGGGCCTCTTGAGTTTCCTTATCTTCAGGCCACAGGAAGTGCAAGAGTCAAAAGGATTTTGTGGCAGTAAACTAATATTGGAATGATACCAAGAACTTCCAAAATGATTTTTCCTGTTCCACTGACTTCTACTCAATGACATTTCAAAATAGAAAAGCAAAGGATGCAAAAGAAACCATGAATAGCGCTATGAGTATTTCAATGCCAATGATAGCATATCCGTTTCCGTGCCTAGAAGCGTTGTGCTGTGCTTATATTCATAATCGTATTTAGATTTACAGAATTATAACTGGTTAATTGAATTATGCTTTAACATATTATTTACAAAACTACATAGAAACAATATGGTAAATTAATGCTTCTTATCTTGAATATGAGTCAGTACAATGCACTGGGAGTCACTGAATTCACTGCAGCGATGCAAGATCCAGCATGGTCCAGGACAGTTTTGTTATTGTAAATATTACTGATTTTGGTTTACTTTAAAGTTTAAAATCAGATGTTTACCTCTCAAAACTGTTCCACTCAAAAGGTAAGACGTGCGCATCTTCCTGCTTACCTGAAGTTTCACATGTAGTTGAGTCATCCACAGTCTTTTTTGAGGCATCTTTTCTGTACACGACATGAGGTTTGATGTGTTCTTCTTCATAATGTTCACCATTGTAGCTATGAAGGGGTTCCACAAAAAACTCCCCTTCTGGTGACCTGAAAGTGCCAAGCTAAAACAAACAACAAAGTTTAAATTGGTCCGCAGCCAGTGAAGTCTATAGACACATTCTGTGTGTGACTGTAAATTGCCCTTACAACTTCCCCCTAAGATTTGATTTACGCACAAATCCTAAGTGGCTGATGGAGTGATAAAGTAAACATACATTGCATGCATATCAGTGTACTGGCCTCAGGGGGGTAATGAATGCAGAATGTTGTTGATAACTATCAGAACATTCTGCCACACTTACGAAGCATAAAGGTTTGAAATGTGAATTTCCTAAAAGCCAGCGAGAAGCACATTGGTAAACGCTCTCCTTATCTTCGAGAAGAAACATATTGAACAGGTTTGAGACCGGTTATTGTATTACAGATAGCATATTTTAGACAAATTGTTTGTATACACCTGAGCATTAAGGGATACAAACTGGCCATCCCAAACAAGCCTGACAAATTTACAAAAAATTGCCGGAGATTCTGCATTAGAATACATGTGCAATAACTTTAACATTAAAATACCATATAACCATATAATCTCCCGGCTACAGGCACTCTATACCAGGCCTGGACACCGGCCCTCCAGGACCGAGTTTGGACAGCCCTGCTCTATACTAATGGGGGTAGTGTTATCTAGGCACGCAATCCAAACTTCATAGGTTCAAACCCTGAAAGGAGGAATAAATGAATCACGTTGTGTCAGATTTTCTTCAATGTGTAGGTTAAAATCTAATAAAATGTTAACGTAACATTTTCTCTTTTTGGGTTTGTTAAATGTTTTGAATATTTTAAACTAGTGCTTCCCAAACCTGTCCTGGAGGCCCCCCTGCCCCGCACCTTTTGTATGTCTCCCTTATCTAACACACCTGATTCCACTCATCAGCTCGTTAGAAGAAACTGCAAGAACTAAATTGGGTGTGTCTGATTAGGGAGACATACAAAATGTGCAGGGCAGGGGTCCCTCAAAGATAGGTTTGGGAACCACTGTTTTAAACCAACATTTTGGTTTACGTTATGGTGCTTGAGGACAATCAAGAGCAAACTAGAATGCAAACATCAGATTAATTCAAAAGGCGGCTAATTAGGGACACAGATTCTTTCACTTTCACTGAAAGCCTAGTTCTCATGATAGCACATTGAAAAATATTGGACATATAATGCTTTCTGACAATCTCCATTGACAGACATTCAAAAGTAACCAAATATTCTTCCATAGATATAGCCTCAGTTAATTTGAGCATTGTTTAGCATCACCGTCTAAACGTTTTATATAGAGCGTGCATTGCCTGGATGTCAAGGACAACGTAACAACGAAAGCATCACTAAATACGGGTTGAATAGGTTCTTTGAAACGATTCGGAAGAACCGATTCGCTAGTTCGTTCCCAACACTACTTTTGATCTGTGAGAACCTGCGTTACATGGCACGACCTCACGTTCACATCATCAGATGACATCTGAGTCCCATATATGGACTGCCGAAGACGTCGGGCACACTACTGCTGCTTATGCCACTGATGAGTGTGCGTCACCCAGCTCATTTACAGGGCGTAATTTTGTATGATACCTGATTTAACATGTTGGGAAAATACTTTCGAAGCGATCTGTCTCAAAATTGGTGCGCATGTATCCGACTAACTAGCTCCAAACTTCTTTGTGCGATTGTGTGCGAGTAATTATGTAACCACATAGAAAGGATCTGGGGTGCGTATTAACATTTGCAAAGTTTCTGAATGCACGAATGCATATTGCGACCTGTATCGCATAAATTATGATTAAGATAATTATTAGTAATAATAAACGTTTATTAAACTCACCAGACCGGAGCAGAGGTTGATTACTGCGGTATGCTCCTGCCCAGCGTTCACATGTCCTTTATAAAAGCAGTGCTGATACTCCGTGTCCTCCTCCTCCCCCTCTTCTGAATTATAACCTTCACTGGATTCTCCGAGTATCGTGACAGTGTAAACTGGCGCAATAAATCCCGACTCGAGTGTAAGATTAATGTAATAGTCCTGCCCAAAGGCAGATAATTGGTAATAGACGTGCGGAGAGGTCCAATGATGGGAGATGTTGCCGGTTACTGGGTCGGTACTCCGCTTTCTCCTCTTGAAGTGCACGCCCGTTGGCAGTTTGTCACCGGATTCATTCACTCTGGCCGGAGTTACAATCTCATACGTGCCAAAATGCGATAATTTCGCTGTGGTAGAAAACAGAGATTGAGTAGTAAAATTAGGTAACAACAAGTCAGTCATTCTATAAATGTCGTTTGCAGTGACTTGTAAAGTACATTTTTGTGGCATTTAAACATTTTTTTTCAGACAAACTGTCTAAATGATCAAGTATCGCTCTGCGCGTCTATGTAACAAACAGGTAACAGGGTGGACAGTTTTACATTTTAATTTGGCATTACAAAATAGAGAAACTGCACTTGCTAGAAAAACAATTTAATGTCGAAATTTCTTGAAATACCTACTAATCATGGTAACAGGGTTGACAGTGTAAGATTGTGTACAAAGTAATGAAAGTAATGAAAAAGAGAACACTTAAACCTGTCCTTGAAGAGCTCACTTAGAGAATTATTCTCAAATAGGTAAATATAGCCTAATAGTAACAGGGTTGAACACAACTTTAAGTTTTATTTAAATAATTCATTGTCAGCCTACACTACTTTCAAAATATATAGAGAAAAAGCTCCATCAAAATAGTTGCTGACTGTTTTTTCCCCTAAGACTCCACGAGATAAATCAGGTGTCAGTCAGTTACTATTACTCGAAGACTCTTCATACAGCGCGCTATGAGCTCTGAAGCAAGCAAGGAAAAGTCATTCATTCTCCGCGCCTGAAGGTTCTGAGTTGATTCAGAGAGTAAAAGATCACGAAAAGAGCTCATACCTTTCTCTGAACCTCGCGGTGTCCCTGCTGAAGCTACTGCATTCATAAAATCAGAGAGTAATACTAAAAAACTTAGTCCCCAGAAGAACAAAAACATGATTGTCCACGTTAAAAAAATCAATGCAAGCAAGCCCGAATTCAGTATTCCGCTGTCTCTTGAAACCGCGCTCAAGCCGGGATTTCTGCCGTACGGTTGCCACATCCAAAACGTTTCTCCTCTACTTTATAGAAGTGACTTCCATGTCGCTAACAAGCGCTCGGTCGGAGCTCTTGGTTTGCATGCATAATACCAGAAAGGGGGTCGATGCAACTGTGGTGGTCTCCAGTTTGCTGATTACTCTAGCCGAGACTTGGGCGTACTCTAAGAGACACCCCTCTCTCAGAAAGCCACTCCTGCCATATGTGTCGCTAATGCAGCGTGCAGACTAAACTTCATTTTAAAATCACTGAATATGTTACTCATAACGATCATGCACACGTGCATTATGTTCTTGTTCCTACTTCAGACTGTGCAGTTATGGCTACATTCAGTTCCGTTGCCTCTCTCTCATAAGATAGTTCTTAGACTAATTGACGTTTACATTAATACAAACAGCTTTGGGTCAATAAATAAACTTCTACATTTAAAGAGCAAGGAGCGCTCTAAATTTGACCACCTGACCTTCAACATAATCTTAAATAGAATATGACATGATATATATTACTGATAAAGTCCACGGAGTTTCTCTTGTATATGGTAGTTTCCCACTTTTCGGGCTGTTTTTAAGCGTTTGTGTCTGTCCCAACACCTGTGTCCCAGCAATGTGCATTTATATGACTGATAAGTGTTTTTCAGTGGCCAATGCTGATACCAGTTATTAGGCAGCAGGGTGGCTGAATACCAATATACACTGAACAAAATTATAAACGCAACACTTTTTTTTTTTTGCCCCCATTTTTCATGAGCTGAACTCAAAGATCTAAGGCTTTTTCTATGTACACAAAAGGCCTATTTCTCTCAAATATTGTTCACAAATCTGTCTAAATCTGTGTTAGTGAGCACTTCTCCTTTGCCGAGATAATCCATCCACCTCACAGGTGTGGCGTATCAAGATGCTGATTAGACAGCATGATTATTGCACAGGTGTGCCTTAGGCTGGCCACAATAAAAGGCCACTCTAAAATGTGCAGTTTTATCACACAGCACAATGCCAGAGATGTCGCAAGTTTTGAGGGAGCGTGCAATTGGCATGCTGACTGCAGGAATGTCCACCAGAACTGTTACCCCTTAAATGAATGTTCATTTCTCTACCATAAGCCATCTACTATGCGAAGGAGATGTGTTGCACTGCGTGAGGCAAACAGTGGTCACACCAGATACTGACTGGTTTTCGAACACAAAAAGTGTAAAACAAAAACAAAAGTGTTGCGTTTATAATTTTGTTCAGTGTATAATGCTGATATTTGTGATGTAGACTATTATAAAGCAATTGAGACATATCCTTGTATGCTGAAATTAAACATTTTACGCAGGATTCACTAAAATATATTTTAATAACCAATGTTACTTTGCACTCTGATAGCTAATTATGCAAGAATCACTTTTAAATCACTGCATGAGCAGTAAAAACATATTGGCCCAATACATATTTTTCCTTACAGCCACAAAATCTTCTGGAAGGTATTCTCTAATTACAGTTACAGTATCTTATCTGAAGTTATCATAAACCTGCTTCATGGGATTCATTTGGGTTATAGATTTGGACAGAGCATAGTACAGTTTTCCATTAAGTTTAGATGAAAAGAGTTGGAGATTCTATCTACACTGTAAGATTTCCTGGAGTGAATATGATTTCACCATGCACCAGCTGTAAGGCTGCTTAAAGGAAAGTATGAATGAGCGAGAGAGAGAGAGGCTGACTGTAGCATGTCGGACTTGCAATCGTGTAACAAGGGTGACCTCAAGTCAGTGTAAACTTCACTTCTTCTTGGATTTGATGAGATGATAAGAACTAGAAAGCTTGAATGGATGCTGAAAGTTGACTCGAGTGTTCAAAGAAGGGTCAAGATGTGTCACTGAATGTCCCTGCACCACTATGCTAAACTTTACCTCACAATCATCCGATAATCAGACATAAGGCTAGATTCCCAGGTTCCTTTTTTTCTTTTCTTGTGCATTCTCATGAGAAAAAAAAATGGGGTTGAATGAAGTATTTGCACTTATGATCCAATTAAATACAGTTTGCTAATCGATTGCACACATACTGCATATACAATTGCATTTCTAGTATGTTGGATAAATTCAACAAAAAGTCATTCAGAAATGTATGGAAGCCTATTTCTGCCTCAGAGTAAAAAATCACAGGAAACAGTGTAACATTGTGTGATATAAAGCCCCAGTTGTGGAGTATAAAGTTGCAATTATGAGAAACAAATTTGCAATTGTGAGACAGTCACATTCTGAAATATATAGTCTCACTTACAAGAAACAAGATCAAGAGAAACAACATTACATTGTGTGTAATAAAGTCCCATTTGTGTGATGTAAATTTGCAATTCTGAGAAACAAATTCACAGTTTTCAGATATAAAGTCACACAAGAAACAAAGTGGCAGTTACAAAAAAAGTAATGTGAGATTTAAAGTCACAATTATGGGAAACAAATTTGAAATTGCAAGATATAAAGTCACATTGTGAGATATAAAGTCACACTTACAAGAAACAAAGTGGTGATTACGATAATCAAAGTCACATAATAAAGTAACAATTGCAAGAAATTAAGTCACAAATGTGTGAAACTTTTTCATCTCACATTGTAACTATCTCAGAATCTTAAAGGGGACATAACACAAACAGTTTCACCCAATCTCATGTTAATCGTGAGTACCAATAGAGTAGTATTGCATCCTTCATATCTCCAAAGAGTTTTTAGTTTTATCATATTTTTAAAAGAAAAATACAGCTTTACGATTCTCCCCGAAAACAACTCAGAATGCATGGGTTGCATTCTGACCCCCTTTGTGTTTTGTCGTAATAAACTTTTTAATATAAAATACAAAGCCGGGTCAGAGTGCTGACAGTGCTAAACTGAACATAGACACTTTCCAAGATCTACAGCAGCTGCTTGGGGTCTTTTCCAAATCCAAGCACTTTACAAATCTTGTACTGCTCCATGGAATGAGAACACTACAAATTAAGTAAAGCAGGGATCCATCAAGATTCACAAACAGAGATTAGACAGGAGAGATAGACTGATGAAACTTGTTAAGGTTGGAAAGACCTTTTCCAGGCCACTTCATAACAAAGCCCATCTGTGTTCATAAAACTTCTCTGCTATTTAAAATGTTGTTTATTTAGATGTGCTTTTGACTGCATGGCTGCCCTGAATCATTCTCATCATGTAATGAATGAGAGAGCATTTTACATATGGCATCACTGGTGTAACACTGACCATGGCGAGTACTTGGAAAAACGTGTGGGATTGGGCGTCCAGATGGATTTAGACTAACTTTGATTAATATGAAATGTGACAGATGGTTTAAGAAAAGTGGTTATGTTGTTGATCTGAGCCTTCATGGCATTGCATTACGGCTGCCTGACCCATCTCCTCACATATCTTCTCGTGTCAAACATAAGGACAACATGGTGACCTAATCACTCTCAGCTGTGAGAGAAATTGAAAAAGATAATTCAATGCCCAAACTGCTTAAGCCTGCACGCTGATATGAAGCAGCTGGACAAAAATAGGGAGAAGGGAGGGGAGCAAATGAAAATGGACACACAGCATTAACACTTGTCATGTCAAGAGAACTATTTTCTTTAGCTACACCTCGTGTTACACCAAACAATTAGTATCATCATGAAGGATGATACTTTCATGATGATACTAAATGTTTGATAAGGGGCCTCATAAATTTAATGACATAGTGCTTATGATTACACATGACTAGTCTGCATTGTGTGTTATTATAACATACTGAATGTAATGTTCTATCAGTACATATCTTATTATAGTTATTAGCATTCATGCAAATAAACAAACCACTTCTTAGGGAAATATGGTTACAGTTTATTTTAAGGTGTCCCTGAAGTATGTAATATTAAATGTACTTAATATAGGGATAGGGTTCGATTTAGGGTTAGTTGCATCTAATTATGTATAATTTACCATTATTACTATAGTAAGTACATGTAACGTCCAACAAGGACACTGTAAAATTGTTAAAGTGAGTCACTTACAATAGAAAGTAAATGGGAGGATTTTTGGGAGGATTTAAAAGCATAAACATGAAACTTGTAATCTTATTTAAAAAAAAAAACACTTAGATTAATTCTACTGTGAAAACTTGAGTATTATTTGAGCCGTAAAATTGTTCTCATCATTTTATGGTTGGTTTAGGCTTTTAGACATATATTGTCATGACAATGTAAAAAAAAAATTATCACTGTAAATAGTTTACTTTTTTGTGTCTAAACTGTTAAAACAGTGAGCATTCTATCATTTACATATTGGTCTCATTTACTTTCAATGTAAGTGCCTCAATGCAAAAAAAAAAATGGGGGGCAAGTGAAAATAATTTTTGTGGTAATCAGCATTATGCCACAAGCGCTGTCAGTTAAGCTTAAACTTGTATTGTGTATTCTTTTAATGATAGTTTCTGAAAAGCCAATCAGATTATGCCTCCCCATTTTTTACACACAGTAAAACTCTTTCTCCAAACTGTACATCTTTACATCAAAGCCATGTGCCTGTACGAAGAGGAACCATGAGGAAATATGCTTGCCCTCTCCAGATGCAGTGGCCGGGCCTTTTGTCATATCATATATAGCTTAGAATTCTGGGTCACAAACTCCATTCTCTGGTTGTCACTGGGATGAGAATGGCCAGGCCAGAGTCCCGCTGGCAGGAGCTTGGAGACCCGGGACTCACTGTGACTTCAGCCCCTCAGCGTCTGACAGGATCGCAGCGGTGCGGCGCTGGGGCCCCCGCTTGAGAAAAACGGCAGCCCAAATTACCTCTGCACTCCTGTGTGAACGTGGGCATTCATTGAAAAAAGACGAAGGGAGGGGTGGAACTTGTGGGTCTGAAAGAGACTAAGAAAGAGTTAAAGAGACATGCTGAGAGAAATCCACTAGATTTATTACAAAAACTGCAAATTTCCAAAAGCATACTTTAAGAACAGAGTCAAATGAACAACCTGGCTGAGATTCAAGACATCAATGATAATGATCATGAGCCTTCACTCGTCATTCTTTACAGACAGCATAATTTGTAACGTGGCTGTCAGAAACATGAGCAGATTATTCTTCTTTTGAGAAATCGTGCAGAGGCAGTGCTTCTAATCACTGTGATTGACAGCTTTTCAGTCCAAAACATCGGAAGCTGTTGTTGCATGTCAGATGATCCAACATTCATAAATGGAAGTCTGACAAACTTGAAGGAAATGTAATTTATATTTGCAATCGGTGTAAACTTGCCTGATTAGCCTCAGCGCAAATTAATTTGCAGCCACAACTGAAAAGTACCAAGATGATCGACAAAGTTACGAAAATGTGGAATAAAGTTGTTATTTTTGTTTTCTTTGCGCAAAAATTTATTCTCGTAGCTTGTAACTTTACAGTTGAACCACTGATGTCACACGGACTACACGGACTACGGCCTTTTGTGTACTTTTCTGGACCTTGAACGTGGTAGTTACCTTGCTGTCTATGGGAGGGTCAGAGAGCCCTCAGATTTCATCAAAAATATCTTAAATTGTGTTCCGAAGATGAACGAAGGTCTTACGGGTTTCGAACAACACGGGGGTGAATAATTAATGACAGAATTTTCCTTTTTGGGTGAACTAACCCTTTAATGCTTATCCTGTTTTTGAATAAGGAGACTAAATTAAAAAATAAAAATTTATATTTCAACAGCATTAAATAAACTGAAAATGGCAAAACTTGAAATTTCCAAAACTCTGAAATGTAGCTCCTTGTAAAACTAACATCAATCAAAATATTTCAGACAAGACATCTGACATTTCCCAAGATGCAGAAGCAGAAAATCACCATGGATCTTCTCGCTCTCTTTCCCAGAAGCAATGATACACTGGCCACAGATTGTCTTTTGTGTACGTTTCAGTTGTGAACTAGATGGCTGGAGAAGTACAGGAAATATCATGTAACAGGCTGAAATTCCTATACTTGTATACCCTGAAACATTCATTCCTCAGGAAACAGCAAGCGAAGCACAGCACTTTATTAAACAGCAAATCCTTCTTTGAGGCCAAAAACATTACATGAAGCTCTAAATAGCCTGTTTTTATAGTGTAAGCTTTTTCAGGTATAAAAGGAATGTTGCTCTGATTAAAAGAGGGAGGATGTTGTGCCCCCCAAAAATTACTGTTAGTATAATAAACTACAATCAATCATACACCCTTCAGAGTCTCACCAGGAAACAAACAGAGCCTACAGATTAAAACATGTTTTTCAGATTGTCACACAGTCTTGAGAATGAGTGCAAGATGCAGCAATTTGAGTGTGCTTTTTTTTTGAGAATGCTGAATTTCAGAAATAATGGTCCGTGAAGTTCATGTGTCAAAGGTCAATGTGCTGTGAGAGTCAGCAGAGGCCAGAGGTTTAAAGTTACTAACACTGTTGTTACATCATCTACAATAATATCTACTGTTTCGTCCTAGACAGAATTCTATAGGGCAACAATACTTCCGTCTCTCACATTTTCAACAACCTCCTTCCAATTTCGTTATGTCCTGTTTACAGGATATAACATTCCAACAGCACTGAGACTTTTCACTGTTTTTATCACTACGCTTGTTTTTTTCCAGACTAGCCTGTGTATTAGTGATGGGGATTTTCAGAAACTCTTTCTACAGGTTACATTGTTATGCCAGTACATGGCGTTCTCTATGAGTGAGTCATTGAATTATTCATTCAACCGATTCATTTAAGCACACCGATTCATTGAGGAATGAAACAAATGACTCTTTCCCTGCATTCCATTCGGAAAGGCTCATCCCTATGCCCTAATCCCTTCAAAGGGTTTACCTTCCGGAGTGAGAGCTTCGAAGTGTTGAAGGGTGTAGGGGACCAAACAACTGTTTCTTGGAGTGCCCTTCTGCGTCATCATCACGTGCCCACACGGAGGCTCCGTCATCATGCAAAGACTCTGCGCAAAGGATCATGGGAGCCCGAAGTGTCCATCAGTTGTACCCTTCGAAATCTTTCATACCGAAGGGCCCTTTGAAGTGGCCAGTTTTGAGCACTTCGTTTTGGAACGACCCTTCAATATGGCGGCCATGATTGTTTTCACTCCAAAGTGCCCTTCGGAGGGCAATATATGCCATTTGGAACGCACCGTTTATATGTGAGTTATTGAATCAATCATTCAAATTATTCGTTCAACAGCACTGATTAATTTAGGAAAAAACATGAATGGATATGCTCAACAGTGAACTTTGCTTTTACTTTGAAAGGGAAAAAGTGAAATTGACGTGACATGTGGCTAAGTATGGTGACCCATACTTGGAATTAGTGCTCTGCATTTAACCCATCCAAAGTGCACACACACAGCAGTGAACACGCACACACACCGTGAACACACACCCGGAGCAGTGGGCAGCCATTTTTGCTACGGCGCCCGGGGAGCAGTTGGGGGGTCGATGCCTTGCTCAAGGGCACCTCAGTTGTGGTATTGAAGGTGGGAGAGAGCGCTGTACATTCACTCCTTTGGGTTACGAGTCCGAATCTCTAACAATTAGGCCACGACTTAGTTGCGTACCATGACTTTGTCAAATTAACTTGGAAATACTATGTCTAAAATGTAAGTCACTTATTATTAATTTAATTGAACTGTTGTATAAAACCAGTATCCCACTCTTAATGGAGTAACTGAGGATGTGCAACCATTAAGACTGCCATAACCCAATATAGCAAGAATGCTTTGTTTCAAGACAAAGGGATTTTCCAGCCTAATTTGTTGTTACAGTCATTGCCCAACAAAGAGCACAGTTTAGGCATGATGCCTTCATGTGGCCATGTACCTATTCATTATTAGACTCTGCATCTGGCCTGAAGAAATTGTTTAGGACAGGTAATTATCAACGATCAGGCGAAGGAGAAATTCCACAAATAATGCTGTACTAATGAGGCTTTGAAACTTGGCAGGAAATCAAAGAGCAAATAGTTGCGTACCCCATAATTTAGATGGCCCTCCTAGTTCACAAATAGTTCCTTAATAAATTCAGTCCTAAAGGTTTGCTGCATATATACTATGATGCAAATCCTAAAAAAACATCTTAAAATCCTAAATTAAAGGCAGATTCTCTCTTGCAGCACATCACATATAGTCAGTCTATGAGACATCCCATAAGGCTTCAATTTTATTTCAGCTTTATTTTAACTCTTTTACAAGGATACACTGGTGTCCCCCCTTTGTAGTTTGCACACCAAATGCTATGCCAAATCCCTTCTGGGCTTGCGGTTTCCTGTGACTATCCATCTGTACAAGCTCTGCAATGGACTCAAAAGGAAAGCACAGATGAATTGATGTAAATTTGAGCTCCAACGATACATTTTATCTCCCAGGGATGTTTTACTTGATTGGGCTGCACATCATCCTTTGAGCATAGCATCTTATCTCATGCAATCATGAATTTTCTGAAGTCACAGAAAAACGTCATTTTTTGTCTTCAGAAAGGTAAAACGTTGCATAAGAAAATCCCAACTACCCTAATGACCTACTTATCTCTGCTAGAAGGAGGGGACAGAAAATGAGAGGAGCAGTGAGTTCAACGGAAGCTACTGTAACTGATAAAAACATGAAAAAGGAAATGTTCTGTTTTATTACTTGGTGCTATCAAAGCAGCACAGAGGAAGTTGTAGGATCTCATGGTCACCAAGAGTAGTCTTTCTTGTTGGCTCTTCGACTACTTCAGTTCCAGCAACATGACCTGGAAAAGAGAAATTAAACGATGCCTGCTATGAAACATAGCATCGAAATCAAAGCATATTTGGACCTCCCTTGCTTCGATAAGTCTTTCCACTAATGTTAGATACAAGGAATTATGTCCAATTCAGTGAGGTCAGGCACTGATGTTGGGTGATCTGTCTTGTATTCAGCATTTCAGTTCACCCTGAAGGGGTAGAGTTGGGTTCAAGTGTGGGCTTTGAGCAGGCCAGTCAAGGCCTTCCAAAAGACCCCATTTAAACAAAATGTTTGTCTAATGGAATTGTTTGGTTGAATGCTTGATTTTATGCACATGTTAGTGATTAGTGTAGCTGAAAAAGCCAAATCCATTAATAAGAATGTTTTCTTTAATAAGAGTTTTTCCTTTAATCGTCTTTTTCCGAAGTAAATTAATTGCATTCAATGGAAGATAAGAGCAATGTAGTCTTTAGTTATGTCAAAGCAATTATCCGAGATCCTGGTCGTTTTGATGTTAAATCAGTATATTAACTAGCTGCACATGATCAGAGCAATTAAATAGATTGTACCGGCCTTGCTGTTTATGCATGCTGTGAAAGAGACAATAATGATGGGAAATGTCAGCCTTTGAACTCTGAATAACCATTTCTGCATCAAGATCACTGCACTTAAAATGCTTCGGTTTTGTTCCTAAATTACATACCCCATAATTTAGTTATTCTTAGTCTAAATTGAGAATTTATTTGAAAGCCACAGCAAAACAATCCCAGTTGTGGAGAAAATAGCCTATAATGTAACTTTCCTTCCCATATATTTCTGCCTGTAATTTCTGGAAATAATAAGAAAGGGAAATTCAAAAGTGTTTTATTGAATTAAAACAATAAATCGATTCCAAATATATACTGTTCTTTTTAACTTTCTATTCATCAAATAATCCAGAAATAAATGTATAAAAACATTAAGCAGCACAACTGTTTCAACAATGATAATGAGAAATGTTTCTTCAACACCAGCATATTAAAATGATTTCTGAAGGATCATGTGATACTGAAGACTGGAAGTGATGTGTTGCCAAACCAGTAATAAATTAAATTTTAAAATATATTAAAATAGAAAACAGTTATTTAAAATGATAACATTAATATTTAACATGTTGTACTCTTTTTACTGTATTTTGAACCCCAAGCTTTTAAATGAAAGTGTACATATAAAAAAATATTAATACATCTGACTTAACATTTAGTATATAATATATATATCTACAATTGCAGAATATATGCAAAAAAATAATATTTATCATTCACAATCAGAATCATCATTATCATTGATGCGTTACCTCGAATACCTCAAGCGTGTGACGGAAATGCTATGCCCCTTATCATACTGTGATGCCCTGTCCGGCCGGAGAGACGATTCAAAAACATGAAAACCCATTACCCAAAACCCAAGGCATTTGTTGCATCCAGTGGGGACATAATTACGGATTATAATGACTTATACTATCTTTTTACGCATTGCATCGCACCGCGTTAACATAAAACCATGTCTGCATTTGTGATCTGAGAAATTACAAACAAGCACTACTCTACACTGCTCAAAACTTGCGTTTGAATCGTCAGTGGCAAATCCTTTAAATGAAAACATACTTACAGTCTGTGAGTCAGAACAGCCGGCATTGTAGTCTACTCTTGCAGGATCAGGAAACAGTCCTCCATAAAATGTGCTGCCCACAAATTAATATTTGGGTTGAACTGTTCTGGAACAGTGTTATAAATACAATTTAACCACTGATTTCTTGTCGTGTCCTCTTTTGGAAGGCCAAACAAAGTAGTTTTGCTTTCATAACAAAACACACAGCGTCTTCACGACATGGCGGCAGCAACAATACTACAGTGAGAATAAAAGTTATGCCTTCTTTCTTTGCGTGAACATTTAGGCGGCGTTATGCAAATCTTCCGACATCGTGACGTAGACATGTGGGGGCGTGTTAGAACGAGACGTTTTAGGTAGGCGTGGTTGACTTAACTTTTATAAAGAATATCTCTTTGGATTTGAGACTTTAGCCTTTGCAACTTTACAGATCATCTTTATGCACCAAGAGCTTGTAACACTTCAAAGAGAAAGGAAAAATTGAAATCGCATCATATGACCCCTTTAAGTCTTTTGCTGTCTAAATGTTGAAAACAGGCCACAGGCTAAATTTAATTGCCAAGACAGGAATACAGTTTTTATGAGAGCTGTTTTCCAAGAGCTTTTAAATATAATGTACTATGATCACTACCATTCATGCAATTTCAGTAAAACGATCCTGCTAGAAGCTTTTTAGCAGTTTGGTCAAAGCATGGCTTTGTGCCTCATAAAATGTGAGCTGGGTAATAGTTATAGAGAAAAGCAAAGTGTATCATAAATTAAAAAAAAGGAATTACTACATTTAGTGGAATTTTACCCATTTAACCTCTTTTAAACACACTGTTTCTTATTTTTCAAACAGAACAATCAAAAGCATCTGGCTGAGCACACTTCTGAAACCCTATGGAAAGCCAACCTGACTGTAACCTTTACAGAAGAGAGAAAAAAAAGATAAGTGCTTAGTCCACAATCTCCCTTAAATGATCATCATGTTGAAGAGAATCAGCAAAACTGTTCAGAAATTAATATAAGAAGGCATCGTTCCAAAATATTATTTAATACACCATGTACAGAGATACCAGATTAGACCATATGGAATTCTTTGAGAGCTATTTTCATAACAGCTCTTTGAATGCTGCCACAGTCATGGTGAGCCCTTTTACAGGCTTATCCAATACTACACTTGATTATGACATCAGCTTCAGAGCCGATATACTGTGTCAACACGCAGACGCGTCACAGTAAAAACACATGCACAACAAGCAACGCTGTACATTTAAAAAGTCTGCTGAATGTTGAAATGTGTTTAAAACCATATGTTTTTGCTAATTATGATCACCACAGTTGATCAGGGAGTATGAATTGAAAATGAATTCCTCAGGTTCTGCAAAAAACTATTGTCTGGACAACTTTTTTGGACGTTGCATATGGGATGTCGGAGTATGATTAATACCTCACAGCTTAGTTAAAGAGGATATTTTGGTTTAAAGAGTCAGTGACAGTCTTGCAGTTAGCAGAAATGTTAAAACTATTTTATAGATTCATTATTTTAATAAAAAATAACTTGTTATATTCCAGTCAACAAATTATTGAACATATAGGCCAAGTAAAAAATAAAAAAATGCATGCACACACATGGCAAGGAACTGTATGCACATGCATAATAACATTAGAAAATGTGAAACTGCTCTACATTAAAGTTTTCTGCTATAAAACAATTTTTTTTATTTTTTTACCAATCAATGCTTAATTTTCCATGTGTGCTACTGTGACTTTACAGGATATCAGTCAGCTAGTCTTGCAGTTAGCAGAAATGTTAAAACTATTTTATAGATTCATTATTTTAATAAAAAATAACTTGTTATATTCCAGTCAACAAATTATTGAACATATAGGCCAAGTAAAAAATAAAAAAATGCATGCACACACATGGCAAGGAACTGTATGCACATGCATAATAACATTAGAAAATGTGAAACTGCTCTACATTAAAGTTTTCTGCTATAAAACTTTTTTTTTTTTTTTACCAATCAATGCTTAATTTTCCATGTGTGCTACTGTGACTTTACAGGATATCAGTCAGCTGCACTCTAAAAAAAGATACCCAGCATACCGCACACAAAGCTCAGCACAACAGCACCTCATTTTGAACTTCAGATCAGATACAGACACTTCAAACTAAAAAAGATGGTTCTTTAAAAGTTCTTTACAGTAATGATTTTATTTAGAACCATAGCATTCTGAAGAACCCTTTTATGCTGAAATGGTTCTTTGTGTCAGAGTTTAGGGTTCTTTATTCCTGCCCTTTTGTTTTTCAAATCTGTAACTGACAAAGCTCCTCATTACTGATTTTCTGTAGCTCAGTGATCCAACTACACAGACTGTAAACAAACTCTCAACAGGTAAATGATTTCTTTCTTAAAATGTCCATAAATTATAACTTTCAAATGCTAATTGGTTTCCTTTGTCTTTTCTCTTTTTAGTTTAAAAGAACATGTAAGTCAGTGTGACCAGCTCGGTTCAGTTAAGTATACTCTCCTCTTCTTCACTAAGTAACAAAGATATTGAATGTTTGGTCCATTTTGTTAGATATTTTTTATTACTAGGGTTTATGCATAAACACACCCAGCTATCCATTACTTTATATTACTTTTTCCTTTTAACATTGTGAAGTGCTCACATTCTACTTTTGGCCTTCATAAACAATTATTTTCACATAAACAAATGAAAGGAGACAAACTGTATATCTAAACACAATTGTGTATTTCAGATGCTGTCACATCCTACAACCTCGTCATCTGCAGAGAGAAACTGCCATTCAATCACACCTGATGATTAATGCTTTCCAGCATTAATGAAAAGCAGATGTTATGCATTTCATTCTCAATATCAGAGAGCGGGGATAAGGAGGAACAAAGAAAATCAAAACCAAAACATTTTCAGATGCTATCTTCACCTTGATAGCTTAGCCCTCACCAGATACCCAGCATACCGCACACAAAGCTCAGCACAACAGCACCTCATTTTGAACTTCAGATCAGATACAGACACTTCAAACAAAAATAATGCATTGAGGCACAGATATTTTGTCTCCCTAATGCATCCCTCCTGTAGCTCCATTCAAAAATAGAGCTTTTAAATGTCTGTAAATAATATATAATAATTGTATATATGCAGTTGTCGAGAAAGGAAAGGAGCTGTAAAATAAATAAATAAAAGTTCAAATTTACAGAATTGTGTGTGTTGTTATGTCTTTTTTCTCAAGCATGTCATGTAGCATGCAGTTTTACACACTCATTCAATTGAAATCACTCTTGAGAATGTCTTTAGATGAGCAGAATGTTCCACAATGAGTGTGGAGGAGTGCATTTCATGGCTTGAAAACCACCTCAGAGCCATTTTACATATTCTTTACATCTTGTTTTGTAATTAAGAGTTTTAATTAAAAGCTACCCTTAATCTCATAGTGTGTGACCACAGCCCTCAAACACTCAGACAACCAAACAGGCCTGGAATTCTGCAGTATGAAGGAATCATCAACTCCTCACTCAGTACAACAGATAATCCGCCTGCAAAACCCAAAGCAGTCTGAAGACAAGAACTTTTGGGAAATATTAGATTACCCGTCGTGTTAAAACCATTACAGCCTATTTTAGTGGGTCGTGGTGAATAAACATTCAGGAACTGCTTTGGAGAATGAGAAAGCAACGTGAACTGACACAGCCTGATGAATAAAGTAGGGAAATTTGATTAAACGGATGTGTTTGCATACTGATTGGTTACTCGCTATGTGTTCTTGATGCGGATGCATTATGAATTCTTCCTTCCTGCCATTTCCCGTTCTCTGCTTGCATTGTGTGAAAGTTCTCCTGATCAACAGGGGAGTGCATTAAGGTGGTGATGCAGTGAGCATTCAACAGCACTGGCTCAGGTTCAAAGCAGACTACCTGGGCCATTTTGAGTGTTGGTTAACCACTTTAAAAGAGCTGATATGCAGAAGGTTCAAAAAGCCTTTGCTGTGGGTTCTTGGACTTGCTGTTTTTGTTTTTGTTTTTTTTTTTACTTCTCCAGGTGTATTTCCTGTCTCTGTATGGGGCATGCGGAGTTCCCATGGCATCCTGAAAGCTTGCACAGCACTATAATAATAAAATAATAACTCATTACATTTATATAGCGCTTTTCTAGGCACTCAAAGCGCTTTACATTGTCAGGGGGTGTCTCCTCATCCACCACCAGTGTGCAGCATCCACCTGGATGATGCGACGGCAGCCATAGTGCGCCAGAACTCCCACCACACACCAGAGGAGGTGTGAGAGGAGCCAGAGTGATGAAACTAATCAGTAGATATGGGGATTGTTAGGAGGCCATGATGATCAGAGGCCAATGGGCAAATTTGGCCAGGATGGCGAGGTCACACCTCTACTCTTTTCGAAATACATCCTGGGATTTTTAATGACCACAGAGAGTCAGGACCTCGGTTTAACGTCTAATCCGAAGGATGGTGCTTGTTGACAGTATAGTGTCCCCGTCACTATGTTGGCACTATACTGGGGCGTTAGGACCCACACAGACCACAGGGTGAGCACTAGTTCCTAAGCGATAAGAAGCCACATACCAGCTTTCCTGAGAATTCGCTGAATACTTTTGGTTCTTTTTGGAAGGCCACAGGAATACCAGAGCGGTCTGAAAAGGTCAGGTCTTTGCTTAAAAGGGTTGCCTAAGTGGGAAAATGTAGATCCGCTTTGAATACACAATCAAAATCAAGCAAATGCTTTAACAGTCACTTCTAAGGCACACTTTGCATGCTTTTACCCTTAGCTAGGTTTTGATAAATGATCTTATGTCACTCTAAGATGGTTTAGAGGTGGTACTTTTTGGTCTTCAAAAATAGCAGTTGTTAAGCTCCGTTTAGGAGACAATAACACCTCATCACACTCGAGTGTGTTTATAGTGAGAAACTGCAGAATTCATTGACTACATTGTGGGAGAAGAGGCAAAGAATAACAGCATGTTTGAGGTAAGAGCAATTTTTCTGCATGCAAAATTGTTAAAAGATGGTTAACAGAATGCGCGTGTTCCTGCTCAGAAGGGTGATATCAGAATGCGGACACATTTCATGTCAAGACGTGGTTAATCGAAAGAAGTGACACACATACACAAGTGCACTACATTCAGCAGAGTGGGAGACAAACCACAAACAAAACTGCTGAAAAGCAGTCACACTTGCACACACTAGACTACATGTCCAACTTGAGGCCAGATTATTTGCAAAATCCCTGGGGCAAATGCTAGAGATAATGGTTCAGATTTATGGATGAAGAGAAGACAGAATGGAAGAATGAAGCATTAAATAAAGAAAGAGTCAACAATCAGTGTCATGAACTGTTTAGCATGCATGATTTTTCCCCACACAAATTATTTCCACAAAAATAAGAAAGGAAAAAAAATGGATCTGAGAAATAAATCAGAATTGGGCAGTGTAAACGTAGCCTGTTTGTGACGATAAGATCCATCCAAGATTTTTCTGAATCCTGAACTTTTCTTAAAAGTTTCTTGTCTGATTATGTTGACCAATGAAATCTGGGTTTGCATTTAACTGACTGAGAAAATAAATCACACGTTTTACATGGATCAACAGATACAAACCAACAGAAAGCAGGATCCCAGATGTGCATGCATTTCAAATTGGGAAAACGTACACTTGTGTAAAAATTGCCAATGGAGAATCGAAATTAGTATATAGCTCACATTCAAGCCCACTCTCATACTCTCGTGCATCTAAAATCACAGAAAAGTGGAAAAACTGGCTTACAAAATGTCTGCTTCAATTTTCTCAAGGCTTTTTGGGGCTGCTGTATGTCATTCAACACCTCTAAATGATGTTCTTTGTTAAGAATGATGAGAATGAGGTGTCTAAGAGCTTCAAGTAGAGTTTGTATGTGTGTGTGTGTGTGTGTGTGAGAGAGAGAGATATGCACTGTGGGCCTTCAACAGCTGGTACCGCTGAGGTGGCAAGCTTTTGGAATATGTCACTAGCATCTGTCAGTACATGACAACATCTCTGGTAAATCATACAAACAGATGTTTACCTCAACTTTTAGTTACATACTGAAAAATTAACCACATCTCATTATTCCATGACATCCTCACATACAAACTCTCTGCTGACACAATACAATAAACAACCCACAGAGTCAAAATTGATTCATAGAGGCATATTCTAGAAAAACCTCCTCAGCTCTAATCATACACTAGAGTGTATCTGTAAATATTGTTAATTCCATAGTCATTTATCATAAATAATAAGAAATGAAACTGCACCAGTGCCATAGTAATATCAGTATAATAGCTGCACGTGTGTGTGTGTGTGTGTGTGTGTGTGTGTCCCGATAACAGTGTGTTAATGCTTCTCTGTGGGTGCATCTGTGTGGTAGGTAGACAATTATTTCCAAAAATCTTTGAAGGAAAAAATAGACAGATGGAGAGAGAAACAAGGAGAGTGAGGGGGATGAAAAGAAGCAAATGAAACTGATAAGAGTAGCCAGATGCCCCACAGGGAATTATAACAAAGTAATTCTGTTCCAAAACCTAGTGAGCTGCACCACTACCTACTAGCTGGATATACAGCTGCCTTCTAAAGTAGAATTCTAACTGAAACAGAAGCTCATAGTCATCACTCAAAAGTGATTTGACGTGTTCTACATAGCATGTTGCACAAATAGAACCCCACACAGGAGACTCAATTGACAGTTGTTTCCAGCAAAGTTTGATGCTTTGATACTAGAGTAAGCAAATGCACCACAAACATAAAAATTCTGAGTAAAAATACAGTGAACTATTTTTAAACTACACTTTCAAGTATTCAGTTACTGAAATAATTAAGACAACTCAGGCTCATTGGACAAATGTGCCTTTGGTGTCAGTTCTTCAAAATTATATTATGGCGTTTCTTGCATGCTTTGAGACACTTTTAAAGTGAAACGTCCAGTGAGTGGCACTAAAAGCACATTCTGTTTAATCCAAAACTCTTGCAGAATTTTATTGTGTTAGTTGTTGTATATATCCTGACAGAAATGAAATTTTCAGTGAGCCAGCTTTCCGGTTAGGTTTCCTAACCGATTGTGTTAACAAGAGCAAATGTGAGATAAATAGCATTCGCTGAAGCAACTATAACATTTTCGCTTGCTTCTCCAACTCTTTGATCCGTTTTATTGTGACACGTTTTACGGGACTCATACCGGAGCGTTCTGCATCACAAGTGCAATGCTGTACCAGGTGAGCAAGTTTACTACGTCAAAAAGCCTTACATGTGGAGCTAGTTATGAGATGCAGACGTCAGATGTATTAGTTTACAAATCATGCATTACAGTAAATTACGTTTTAAGGTCATAAAATAGTATTGTGCAAGGAACCGTACAAAATTTGTCTAATTTGATCATCTGTGACCTGTAATCATCATTTCTGTGAAACTGAATAAAAGTTGTTGCCATTTTACTGCCATTTCAGCTGGATACTGTAGGGAATTGTATGTATAGGTATAGAGGCATGTTTTTCCAGTGAACCTGATATAGAAAGAATAGCTACTAGAAACCAACAGCACAGCATGTTTTGGAACAGGGTGATAGTTTCCATTTGACATAGTATATATAGCACTACATATGAAGAATAGCAGTACCATATTTTTACTGTGCACCACCTGTAATGTCAGAGTATTCTCTGTAACATAAACTATCTTCTGCCTCTTTGAGATGGCCCTTTCCAGCTGGGCTGGCATATCTGTCTCCTCTCAGCTCTATGCTCACACACACAAACAGCCATTCGTCTGTGCTGTTCACTCCATCGTACCGGCTGATAGTACTAACATCTAGGGAATGTGCTTTTACAACAACAGTCTCCCACGTACCTAATGGCAAAGCAAGAACAGTGAGTTGAGCAATGTTTCTCTTTCTCCACATGTCCTCTTGCATCCTTTTCTTCTCAGTCTCCCTCCCTTGACAGCTCTGCAACTAAAGGGGATAGCTGTGGAAGATGAAGCAGAACATGCAGGTGTTTGGAGGAATACACAGAAAGAGTATCATTGAAAAAATAATTAGGCCATTTTGGATGCTATAACTGTGTATAATCTGTTCATCAACTGGATCGTTTGTCTGTCTCAGGTTGTAAAAGTCTTATAGTACCCACCAACGTCTTCAGAATTCGGCTGACGATGAGGAGAATGTGAAAAGGAGAAGAGAAACAAGCCTATTCAAAGCTTTATGGGCGGTTATCTTATAATCTTTGGTAATGTTTAAAGTGGTTTGTGGTGTACTTCAACAGTCTGGAAGACAATCCTTCAGGGTATGCACACAGTGTTAGATCACTTTGAGACACTCATCCTGACACCTACCCTCTTACAAAACCTCAAACACAAGCTCACACACAGACCACAACTCAAAACAGACATTCCACCTAAATATCTGCAAAAGCCACCGTCTCACATCTTAAATGCAACAGCAAAACTAATGAAACGCTTATTGTGAGCTGTAAGAAATTGTTAGGTCAGTGTGTTTAAAGGAGACAGAAGCACTCTTGGCTATATTTGAATAGACTTTGTCTACACTATAAAGACCAAGTGTGTTCAAGAGATTAAGTACTTGTGCATGTGAACAGTACAGACCGCCCACGCTAAGTTTATTCATTTTTTATTTTTTCTCAGACACATTGAAATTATCATGTCTGTTGCTGGTTTTGTACAGCATATGTTTTGGTGCATTTTTGTCCCAATTGCCACTCTACAGTAATCTTTCTATGAAATCATAATAATTCCTTTGGGTGCGATGCAGATTTTAAAAAATGCCACATGTTGGACTCGGTTTGGGACAGAAATATTATATTGAGTTGTGCCTGTTCTTAATCAAACTGAGAACTCATGGAAGTATTTTGCAGAGCAACAGTTTAACACTCCCTTGCCTGTCATTGGCCAAACAAACTGAACCCACCTCAGAGTTAAATCATTGGTTGAGCCAGTGTTGCTGTTGTCAGGCTGGTCATGATACTCAAACAGACAGGGCAATGTTTTGCTGACAGCACCACAGAGTCAAAGTGATACTTCTCAGCAAAATCAACCTACAAACGGTTTACTTGTTGTCTCTACATATCAAACTTGGACTGAAATGTTTAGCACAACATTACACACAAAGCTGATATTACGGTAATTCTCCTAAGACTGTGCTCACAAAATTAGGAAAAGTGAGTAGTGACTTATGCAACTTCTCAAGCCCCTTCATGATGTCTTCCCATAACTCCTTTCTTCACATCCCTTTCCTTTGCCATCTTCCTCTTCTCTACTCGCTGGTCTGTTCCAAACACACTTGGCAGCTGCAGACGTCACCGTGCTCATACGCATGCACAGAGATATGAGAGGACAACGTCATCAGGCTCCTCAGCATCTGGGAAACGATGTTGCTTGAGTGTTCTTACGAGGCATAGCTATAACTCTGAAGGAACGACGTGGATTTTACAATAATCTGCGTAACTTCAGCTTAAAGCAACATTTGTTGAATAGATGTGATTTATAGTAGCTATGTACTTCTGTGCAGTGTTACGTTAGTGCGGTAACAATAACACTGAACCCACTGCACAAAGTAATTGCAAAACAGAACATAGTAGCAGAATTAAAGCAAAAATAATTATAATAAAAATGCTGAAAAGAAAAACCACAAAAACGATTTTTCATGTAAACTGAGTGTATCAACTAAAACTGTGTATCACCTAATTGTAACTGTATAAGTTCAACTGAAATGACACTACTTTTCAAATGTTTGGGGTCAGTAAGATTAAAAATAAATAAATAAATAAAAAATAAT
>NW_015505304.1:1762504-1782844 GCF_001515645.1 Sinocyclocheilus grahami
GCAATTATACATTTACACACATTATATCAACTAAAAAAGTAACTGTGTCCTCATAAATGAGTAAGCGGCATTTAAAACAATTATAAACTTATAATACACACCGTTTCTCAGTATTTAATTACAGCTTCAGATGCATAATATTTTCATCTCCCTCAAGCAGGGTACACAAAAAGCACGTTCAACTCGGAGTCTCGGACGGTTGTCGTGGTAACAAACACCATAAACAGCAACCGTTCGCGTGTCAGCACTTAATGCGCATATCCTATATGAAAAGCATTTTAGGGGGCCCTTGGCTTTTGGGGGCCCAAGGCGGTCGCCTACCTTTGCCTAATGGGTAAGTCCACCCCTGTAAAAAAGTTGAATTTCACTGGAAGACAATGCAAATGTACTAAAATAAAATATGGTTCTAGAATGTGCATTTTTTATATAATTGCACAGAAATTGAAGCACACAGCAAATATGCATATGTATATATGTGCTATTTTTCATTTATACAAATGTGGATTTGTCAAAACATTTAGGCAGTTTAGGCATTTATATTAAGTGTAAAAATAGTAGTAGGTAAGTGCTTACACCAAGTATAAATAACATCTTGTTCTCACAAAATGCAAATAGTCATAGGTAGGTAAATTATCTAAACAATAGTAAGCAAAGATAGTAAGCAAAAAAAAATAAATAAAAAATAATTATATATATATATATATATATATATATTTTTTTTTTTAACACAATTAATATTTTTTCTAGCAAAAATGAATAAGATGAAAAAGTGGCAGTATAGACTTTTACTTATTTTTACTTTAAATTGAAATATAATTGTATTATATTATGCATTTCATTATATACATGTCAATTTTTACTATATTATTTTTAATATGGATTTACAGGATAAACAATCAAATCTATTTTTAAATATAAATATTTTAAATATCATGTTAGAGCAGACGGAGGGATGTTTATGTATTATTTTACCAACTTGTCTGCTGCTCTACATTTTTGTTTTTAAATAAAAATGTTTACAATAAAATTACACTTATTTATGCATTTGTAAACTTGAACAAGTATAAATGCATAAAAAAACTAATATAAATAAAATAAATGCTGTACAGAAAGTAAACCATCATTTTTTTTTTGTATTTCAAGTCACCTTGTAACAACTTTTTGTAGCCTACTGGACCATTTACCCAGTTTATAGATTTCAAAAGCAACTTTAATTTGTAGCAGATAAAAATAGGAACATTAAATCAAAGTTTAAAATATAACTATTTAACACATTTAAACAATCCCTGGCCTTCCCTATATTACTGTCATTCTCAACTTTTGGCTTTACTCCTGAAATCATAGCTGGTCTGCTCAGAAATTCTCTGTGTATTTTGGCTAAGGTTTTTGTGTATTAGCAAGTGTGTAATCGTTCTATTTTTTGCGCTCACAGCAGGCATGCTGAATGAGATCTGCTGCTTGTCCCGAGAGGCACAACCAGTGGCCTTTGTTCTACAAGGCAGCTGAGCATGCTCACTTGGTTTTTCCCACAGAACTGGGCCGCTTCAGCACTCATAACATTCACACCGGCTCCCTCCCCTCGTGTGCAAAGCGTCAGAAGCATGTAGCCCAGTCACTTCCTCCTGTCAGCCCAACCAATTATTGTTCAGGACATCCTGTGAACACCTCCATATCTAGCATCACTTCTTACCTCTTAGATGGTTTAACAACATGTCTAAAGGCCATGAATGGGATGTGACAGTGCCATCTTAGCGTAAGTGACCCCACCTCAGTTTCATTGTTCAGGCCTTTCCTCACGCCTCTCCCAGCAGTCTAGCATTGTCATATCGGAGATGTAATCATCCTGGGAGGATGCGACCTCCTCCCTACTAGTACTCCTTACTGTAATAGCTGAAACATAAACCAGATTCATTAACCGAAACATGTAGGCAAGCTTTGAGATGAATTTGTGGAAGGAAGTCCAGGCAGACAAGGAGAAGAGAATGATCCAAAAGGGAGAGACAAGCAGCCTTGCCAAATGTCCCGAAGCAGGAAAGGAGAGAAGATGACCAAGTTTGATAGTGTTGAAGAAGAAAGTGGATGATTAGATCGAGGGCTGGAGCACATAAATGCTGCATCTTCTGGAAGATATTTCCTTTCCAAAAATGTTATCCTTAAAGCTTGTATGAAGACATCTACCGCTTTGAAAAAAACTTATCAAGCTGGTTGATAACATCCCTTTGATATCTGACATTCAAACATTCGCTGTTGCAGATCTACAAAGATAAGATAAAGAACATTTACAGTGAGATCCAACTCTGAGACTATACTGAAAAACACGTTTTTTCTTTTACAATTAAACCTGGTAATTAAATGTAAAATAATACATCTGTACAAATTCCCTCTTATTACATGCCACAAACTAAATAAAAATATACTTTGACATAAAATATGGGTATGAGTTGAAATAATTGTATAATTTTGCTTGTACATTAAATAATCTGAAAGATTTTGCCAAAAAAAGAAAAGGAAAAAAAAGGTCAATTACGATGTACAAAGGAATATACTAAAATCAGGTTATTTTTCACTAATTGACTTTGCGACGCGTCGCGTCCGGCGGTTCTTTGCCTCCACGTCCTGCATTTAAAATCATTTAACACACGGCTAGCCGTTGATTATCCCGCTTATTCCATGGTCATTTACTAAGTTATTGACAAGTTAAAACTAGTATTGCTCTTTGCAGCACAATATTTGACCGAATGGGTAAAAATTCGTCAGTTAGAGCACGTTAGCCCTTCAAATCATACACAGAGATGAAATAGTGCGGTAAGACCACATTTATTTGAATGAATTATAGCATGTATTTCAATTAATTATCGATCGATCGTTTGAGAGAGAGAGATGTGTGTACATTTAGACTCTCTCTGTACAAACAATTACTTCAAAAACTTATTTTTATTTTTTTTTATTACTTATTTTATTAATGAAAATCCCGGGTAAGCGTTGACAACAAGTGTGTGTGCAGCGCAATCAGCGATCTCTGACCTCTCTCTCTCTCTCTCTCTCTGTGTGTGTGTGTGTGTGTGTGTAGTGTAGTGTGCATCTGCATCATCAATTAAAGCAGCGCATTAATACAGAATGGTGATTAAACTGACTTGGAACTACCTGTGCATTAAACGGTTTTACTGCATAGGCCTACCTGCCAGCCAATCAGAATCCAGTATTCAGACAGACCATGGAATAATAAGAAATAACAGCTGAAATATATCTGGTATTCGATAAGTAGGCCATAAACCCTGCCCTCTCCATGTAAACGAATGGGATGTAAGCCAAATTTTAAAAAATATATAACAATTTCAAATAGATTTTGGTTGGTTTCTGTCATTTTAGGAAGTTCTTATCACACTGATGTGTGTTTTCCCAATAACGTTTTTAGTTAGTTATTTGATGCTATTTCAATGGAGTGTGTCATTATGATTGAGTGCTTGCGATTAAGTCTGTGGAAGTATGAACAGGACCTTGATACCGCGGTTCCACCTTGGCCATTTCTGGGACATTCTGGCTTCATTTTTCTACAGTGGATGGAAATAGAGACTCGTTGTCCATCTTTTTTAACAACCATGAAGCATAGCAAATGACAATCAAGTCAGGCTCCCTATGCTCTCAAACTACTTAAATATTTGTATTTTGTTATTCACTTTGTAGCTGGTTGTTTTGTTTATGAATCTTAAAAGAAAAATTGAATGGAAAAATACTTCTGGAACCAAGGCCGCTGAAGGAAACTGTAGCGAATCTGAACAAAACCTTTCACATACCGCCTCACTGCACAGTGAAATTAATTTATTATTGATAAGTTGTAAGTAAATGACAAAGATAATGTCTCTGGAAGTGAGCATTCAGTTGACAGCTAAGATCAATATTTCCTGTGGACATCTTATCTAATGAGAGTCTCCAGATATCATTTTTCTTCCTCGCTGCCAAAACATTTTGGTCTGTTCTGCCCATATTTTGCTCACTTATCACTTGTTCAGAGTCCAAACAGTCTGTCACGGTTTCACTGCAACTGATTAATCAACATTAGGGAGACCAGTTCAAATGACCCCTAAAGTCAGGCCAGTGTTACAAATGAACTGTACAGTGAGAGCAGTCAGTCTGATGAATCGAGTGGAGGAGTGAGACTGTTCATATGTAAGGATTCACAGCAGACTCCAGGCTTGTACAACATCTCAGTCTAATTGAACTATTCTTACAAAATCAGCATATCAGAATGATTTCTTAAGGATCATGTGACACTGAAGACTGGGGTAATGGCTGCTGAAAATTCAGCTTTTCCATCACAGGAATAAATTACATTATAAAATAGAAAAAATTGAAAAATCACCTAAACCCCAAACTTTTGAATGGGCATTGTAAGTGTAATCAGCTCCATTTAACAGATTTCACCATGTTTGCATACATTATGCAGATTTTCTCCATCAGAACAGAAACTACTCAATAAGTCTGCAGATCCAAACTAGGCCTGTTCCTCGCCTTAACCAATGCTGACAGAAATGGATTTCAGATGGTTCAAGTCTTGGTTTGATTTGATTGCGGTTTCAAAATGGGCGAATCTGTTTCTAATATGTTGGTATTTCTCAACTGTATACAACTGAGGGCCCTTCAGCAGTAGGTGTCTGTCTCATTTGTGTATTTTCCTTTGCAGAAGACAGCTTGAGTTTCAATGGTGTTGCTCATGTGCATTACCCCATGGTGCTTTATTTCAGCTTTCTGGACCAAACTCAGACTCAGTAACTATACAAATGCCATATTGCAATCACAACATGCACACTACTTCATTTCAGCATTTCTCTCTCTCACTCACTCACTCACTCACTCACTCACTCACTCACTCACTCACTCACTCACTCACTCACTCACTCACTCACTCACTCACTCACTCACTCACTCACTCACTCACTCACTCACTCACACACACACACACACACACACACAGGTTTGTTTTTGTGAAAAGTGGGGACATCCCATAGGCGTAATGGTTTTTATACTGTACAGACTGTATATTCTATTGCCCTACACCAAACCTACCCCTAAACCTACCCATCACAGGAAACTGTGCTATTTCAGATTTTCAATACACTCCATTCTGTGTGATTTATAATCGTTTTGAAAAGTGGGGACATGGGGTAATGTCCTGAAAAGTCACCTTCTACTTGTAATACCTATGTCATACCTTTGTCATTATACAAATGTATGTCCTCATTTGTCACAAAAACGCGCACACACACACACACACACACACACACACACACACACAGAGTATAAATAAATAAAACTAAAATAATGCCGATTAAAGCATTAATGTCAAATTAAAGCATAATGAAATGGGATGTTTGTTCAGAAGATGCACAATTCTGTAAGAATCAAAATACTTTTGCATTTTTAAATACCAACAAGCAAACTGATCGTGCTCTCATTAGTCACTGAATTGAAATAGATGTTAAGATTTTTGTAGCGGCTTCCACTAAGACGCTAGTATTGGTAATAGGAACAAGCAAGTAATTGACGCGTAAAAATAAGTCCATGCAAAACCGAAGTAAAATGCAACAGTGTCTTTCTTTATTGTGCTCCAATGAATAAACATTGCTTCCCGTGGTGTCATTTTGTCTAGTTCGTAGGATACAAAAGTCCATAACTTGTAGACACAGCATAAAGTTCAACTCAGTCCAAACACATACTCCAATAATTTGGCATGATGAAGCACGATCCAAACCGGTCAAAAACTGTGTGCTTCTTCCCTACTACCAATACACCTGTCTCATTAACCAATTGCCCTAATATACTATTTCCAGTGCACTACCCAAACAAACACATAATTGCATTAAAATGGCTCATACTATTTTATTAGGCAGAAACCTGGAAGACCTTAAAAACTTCTAAGGAATGCTTTTGAGGGCTACTGTGGCAAAACAGAAAGAAACAACCCAGACAAATTAAGCAACTGGACAAGAAGAGCAATTGTCTGGTCAGTTGCAAGACTAACAGAGTTTCAACACTCTCTTGCTAAAATTGGAGAGACTATCCAGACATCAGTAGCAGTTCTTCAACACTGCTCTTTGGGAGATGGAACCTAAAACCCTTCAAAAGAAAATACTGCAGTGTGACAACACTCAAGCTGACCTGAAAGCCAAATGTTGTGTCTGGCATAAACCAAATACAGGCTGACACCAAAGTACCAGTATGGCCATCAAGTGTGACAGAATCTTATTTCAGCGGGGGTAGGAGAAAGCTGTCTACCCTCAAAAAGAACAAGAATGGTGTCATACACAGCAAATACTTCTTAAGAATCTGATTCACTCAGCAAAAGATTGTTAAATTTTGAACTACCTGGAACAAAGGATGGATGGTACATAAATAAATGCACTGTATCCAAATGAAGAAATCCCTGGGACATGTTTAGAATTTATAAAAAGTAACATTTTGCGTGGTGCTTAATTAAACACACTACTGCCTTTGGTTAGAGGCAAACCGTACATGTCAAAGAAACAGACTGTTACTACCAGTTAGCACTAAAAGCTTTTGATCCTGACGTATTAATAACAGAATAATGTACAGTCCTGTTTTATCCAGAGAACCAGCACTAAAGGACCCAGAGAGAGAGATAAGAGTGCTGTTTAAGACACACAGGAGGCTCTGCTGATGTGAGAAATCATTTGTTTGGTCTTTCTGTGTCACAGGCACAGATAATTTAATACACTACTAGAATAAAATCATTCAACTCCCCAGGCCAGATCTCCCGTCAAAGTAAAGAAGCAGACGCTATTAAGCAGCCAGTCCTACAAAAGCTCCTGGAGAGTGAAGGATTGATGTTTGAGAAAATATTGCATTCATTTCAAAGAAACATGCAGATTTTAAAGAAAGAGTAATGGTTCACACTTCAGTATTACAGTGTACCTACATTTGAAACACAAGTGCATGTACAAATACTCATCAAGAATTATATATAAAATTGTAGGTATAAATTCAGCTAAATAGAAACGGCCAAAAATCGATAAAATAGGAGTACAAAGTGAAGCATATGAAATTATATTGAATTAAATGTAACCAAACAAAACAAAAAAGTATTATTTCAAGGACACATCGCTGTGAAGTGGACTTGGTGGATCCTTCTTTGAAATCCAGTAAATCAAAGTGCTGACTCATACCAGTTTACAAATGTGACAATACTAAATAAATTGCATAAGGACAGAGTTCATGACAAATTTATAGACTGGTCACACTCTTGCAGGGTTGTGTGTCAACAGTAGAGGGCGTGTCTGCATTGTGCCAAAGGAGGACCCCTATTATAGGCCCCCATTGTTTCCCATTCAAACTACTCAGTGCACTAAACGTAACATTTCTGTAAAACTGCCTATGTTATGATCATACATCAAATTTACAGCCAAAAGTAACATAAACTGACAAGATAGAAATCCGTAGGCAATTAGAAGTCATTATAATCCATGTTTAACATGATGATTTCAACATAAGTTGCTGGATTTCAGGGATGCATCATGTTCATAACTAACTAACTGAAATAAAATTGATAGAGAAACTGTCAATTCAGATATTCACCACAAGATGGCGCGTGGGAAGTTATTGGCCAAGAAACGCAGAGGGTTCATACTTCATTTCTGTTGATGTGACATCATGTTTTCAGTGTCTCTTCATGGAAAAGATATTTAACCATTTAAAAATATAAGTATGTTTTGAATTTCTTGTTGAGAGAAATATTAAATTATAGCCTTCCTTTGTCTCCAGGGCTGAATACCAAGTAAAACCTGACTAATACAGTTATTATTTGTTGAAATCAAATAATAATACAAATTGTCAGACAATTACATTTTAGTTGTCTACTGTCTGAAAAATTCATAATCCTCCAAATGTGGTTCATAAATGATATATGCTATAGCAATATGATATAAAATATAACTATAGCATATACTTGTATATAAATTATAATAATATAATTATATATTGTTTCCTTAAATAGCATCTCTACAAAGTCTAATTGTTAGTCAACAACTATACAATCCTGAAAAATAGAAATCTGTAATAAATAAAGGAATTAATGATGATGATGAAAAAGTTTTCCCTCTCTTACTATTTCAAGGTTCAACAAGCTTTTATAACAGTTTTTATATTAGCGTTGTGAATTTAAGTGGATAACACATTAAGGCACATAAGTTTCAAATGTGTTCAAGGCTAGGTTCAAACTCTAATTGTTAGCATTAAAGCTATAAAACGGAAATCAAAAAAAAAAAACTGATTAACACTGGTGAAGCAAGACCACATATAGAACATTAAAAAAAATTATAATCTTTCACTTTTATTTAAAAAGTAATGTACAGTTCATTTTCATGTTCATTTGTCTACTCTTACACTCTTTAGTTTAGTTGTGTCTTTGTGATAATTATAAATAGATGTTTTAAAGATGAAAGTGAGACAACGTGAGGTGTGTTGTTTTAGAAATTGATCTATGCACCAACTGATCTGTTTAACCCAACTGATGTAGACAGATTCAATCCACATAACCTGATCATACCATGAGTGTTTAAGTGCAGGCAGAGATTAAGATAAGCATTACCTGAACCAGAATTCTGCTGACCAGTCAAATATGCTAATCTATAATCTGCCCTTTAAAGGCACCCGAGCGGAGTGTGCTCAATTTCCCAGACCAAACACACCGTTCGTCATGAGTGGCACGGAGGGACCAGACTTTTACGTTCCCATGTCCAATGTGACTGGTGTGGTGCGCAGCCCTTATGAGTACCCACAATTCTACCTGGCCTCACCGTTGGCATTCTACTCTGTCGCCGTGTACATGCTCTTCCTCATCGTGACCTGCATTCCCAACCAACGGCCTCACATTGAACGTGACAATTAAAAACAAAAAGCTGCGGACACCCCTGAACTACATCCTTCTGAACTTAGCCGTGGCCGACCTCTTTATGGTGTTTGGTGGATTCACGACCACCTTCTACACCTCAGAACACCGTACGTGCCGGTGTTCTGACTATTTGTGCTACCCTGTCAGATTTTGCTACCTCCCATTAAAACAGATGGTAGCATAGTTCGATAGCGAAAAGTGCTACCTATCAGATTTAGCTTCCAGCATGATATTAATATAGTGTGAGGCTTTATTAACATGTACACCAACCCCAACCCTAAACCTACCCTTACAGTAGGATAAATACAGTGTTGGTAGCATAATCTGATAGGTAGCATTATTTGTCAGAACACCGGCTGCAACTTGGAGGGTCTCTTCGCTACTCTTGGCGGCGAGATCACACTCTCTCTGGTTGTCTTGGCTGTGGAGAGATGGGTGGTTGTCTGCAAGCCCTTCACCAGATTTCGCTTCACGCAACTCCACACCACTTATGGTGTCGCTATTTCTTGGACGATGGCCTGTTCGTGTGCCTTACCGCCTCTCCTCGGATGGTCCCGCTACATCCCCGAGGGCCTGCAGTGTTTGTGTGGAGTGGACTATTACACGTTGAATCCTGAGACTGAGAACGAGTCTTTTGTTATCTACATGTTCGTTGTGCACTTCTCAATTCATCTCACCATCATTTCTTTCTGCTACGGCCGACTGCTTTGCACCGTCAAGGTCGCAGCCGCCGAGCAGCAAGAATCAGAAACTACTCAGAGGGCCGAGCGAGAAGTTACTCGAATGGTAATCCTCATGATCATCGCTTTCCTAATATGTTGGCTCCCCTATGGCAGCGTCGCCTGGTATACCTTCACCCACCAGGGAAGTCAGTTCAGCCCCATTTTTATGACCATCCCGGCATTTTTCGCCAAGAGCTCGGCACTCTATAACCCACTCATTTACGTCTTCATGAATAAGCAGTTCCGCCACTCCATGATGTTAATACTGTGCCGTGGAAAAGATTCCTTCCAGGATGAGGAGGAGGGAAGTTCTACCTCAAAGTCCAAGACAGAGACCTCATCTGTCTCCAGCTCTGAATCTTCTACCTGAGGGTCATGCTCTGGGCTATTTACAAAATATACAGTTCAGCTGTCTGCAACCTATGACAGTTACTTCCCTGTAACGAATGACATATGGGATGTGGATGACTGTGGATGGGAACGTAAAAGTATCTCTATTAGACAAGAACAGCACTTTACTACTCCTTCACATGACAATGAACAGTGGAGTTATGGCTGCTGAAAATTTAGCTTTATCATTACACAATTTTAAAATATAAAACTGTATAATTTTTATAACTTAGTTTCATGAATTTGAGCAGAACAAATAAAACTGCTACATAGTACCAGTATATAAAAGTAACAAGTATAAGTAACATTATAGCTGATCATTGCGCTTTTGTTGATTTTGATTGCTTCCATTGTCCTCATTTGTAAGTCGCTTTGGATAAAAGTGTCTGCTAAATGACAATGTAAATGTAAATGTAACATTGATCACTGCAACAATGTTACCTTATGCCAGCTGCAAAAGAATGTGCTAAATAGGACTGAGATAAATCCAAAGGTGTTCAAAGAATCTCTTTTTTTTATTGAATGTAAAGGGCAATGTAGATTTTACACTTAATGTTAAAATGATGTACTGTACTTTATGTACTGATATCTAGACAATATCAAACAGTTCATTGCAAAACTGCAAAATGTTTTTTTCTTACAATGATCAAAATGAACTCAGTGACACTGACTGCCAAACGCAACTACAAATACATTGTCTGTTATGTGAGCAAGGAAAATCAATGTTTCCTTGATTTTTATTGGCATTTTAAGGTTTTTGCGCCATGCTCTTTGGAAACAAATGCCTATGAAACTCTGTAAAAATGACCTTGAGGTAACTATGACAACCCAGCAACCTTTTACCCTCCCCTGATGTACAACAGAATACAAATTCAAACCTGCATAAACAGAAGAGATGGTCACAAATGCTAGCCTAGATAGATAGATAGATAGATAGACAGACAGACAGAGACAGATAGATAGATAGAGTCACTGTAGTGCATGACACATTGTTCTTTGTTCAGATCTGGATGTTGGGAAGTCAGCATACTTTTGCACAGCAGGAAAGCAACAGTGTCTGTAGCTTACATCACTCCATTCCTGTTTTTTCATTCTCCAAAATGTAGGCCTTCTATTCTTGGATGCAGCAGTGGGACTAAAATGAGGTCAAAATAACAGCCATTCACACCAGGTAGCGCAACTAACGCTATGTCATTCCAGGAATGAATCAACTACTTTTGCCTTGTGCCAGATATTAAAAAGCTTTCTGTCGCACATTGTTCACCTTTTCATGTGTTGAGTGAAAATCGCGAGTTCTACCGTTTCAATATTTTGCTGTAGACCAAATCGTACAAGCATTAACTTTTTTGTTGTGCAAACCTAAATGACATGAAAGCTGAATAAAAATACATAAACATAATGAGGTCTTTAAAATGCATTTCTGGACCAGTAATGTTTATTCTCATTCTTTAAAGGGTTAGTTCCCCCCAAAATAAAAATTCTGTCATTAATTACTCACTCTCATGTCGTTCCAAACCCGTAAAGGCCATCTTCGTAACACAAATTAAGATATTTTTGATGGAATCTGAGAGCTGTCTGACCCTCCCATAGACAGCAATGCAACTGAAATGTTCCCAGACAGAAACGTAGCAAGGACATCGGTAAAACAGTCCATGTGACATCAGTGGCTCAACTTCAATTTTGCGACGCTACGAGAATACTTTTTGTGCGCAAAGAAAACAAAAATGGCGATTTTATTCAACAATTCTTCTCCCCCGAGTTACTGTCTTCCGCCATTTTGGAGAGTATCACAACGTATACGCACGCTTTACCCTAAGTGTAAACAACGCTGATTATGCCAATTATGCTCATGCGCGCGCTTATCCCCCCTAATGTAAAAAACGCAGATTACGTTCTTGGGTACTCTCCAAAATGGCAGAAGACGTAACTTGGGTTTTTAAGAATTGTTAAATAAATTATATTTTTGTTTTCTTTGCGCACAAAAAGTATTCTCGTAGCTTCGCAAAATTGAAGTTGAGCCACTGATGTCACATTGACTTTTTTAGCGATGTCCTTGCTACTTTTCTGTCTGGGAACATTTCAGTTGTGTTGCTGTCTATGGGAGGGTCAGACAGCTCTCAGATTCCATCAAAAATATTAAAATACTTAATTTGTGTTATGAAGATGAATGAAGGTCTTACAGGTTTTAAATGACATGAGGGTGAGTAATTAATGACAGAATTTTCATTTTGGGGTGAACTAACCCTTTAAAGTTATGTTGTGAAGTGAGGACATACTAATTCCCTCTGATCCCTAACCACTCTATCCCTACTAGGGCTGCAGTCTGCAGAGAACAAAGTACACCTGATGCATTTCTCTTTTTATGCATTCACATAATTCTCTTTAAGCCAGAGAGGAAGGCTCAGTCTCTTATTCATCTGATAACCCGAGAGAAGGAGTTCTCACTGGATTTTTAAAACGCTGTCGACTCTGTGGGTAGTGTATTGGATCTCTCTTCCTTCACCTTTTGAACTGCCAAGAAGATAAAGAAGTCTTTGTTCTCTCCTCCTCTTTATTTTCCAGACATGTTGGCAAAGTGTTAGAGAAGAACCTAGTGCAGTTAAACAGTCTCCACCTCCCACACGCATCCATCTTGAATAAATTTCACAGTCCAAGTTATCCTCCACTTGACCCGCTAACTAGCCTATTTCCTTTTTGTGCAAAGCTTGAGAATTATAAGAAAGACCATCAAAATATGTATATATACTGTTTTTATTTTTTAACATTATCATCATAGTTTTTATTTCATTATCCCTTCATTCTTTTAAAATGATCACCTCTGAATGTACACATACTGCAAACTGTCAAAAATATACAAACGAATGCAGGCTTGTGCTATACTCTGGTCAAATGTCTAAAAAACAGTGGCACTGGGGAAGAGAGAGAAAATAAAAGAGAAAGGACATTGAAAGTGTAAAGACATGCACAGTATATGTCTGAGCACCACATTGACTGAGCTGCTCGGTGCATGAGAGGGCTCTCTGTAACAGAATATTTCATAATCGGACAGTAGTCCAAAAGGCTGTCCTTTGTAAAACAACAAAAAAGAAAATCAAAAAAGAAAACACCAAGAATGGTACTGTTAGGCACATAATCGTTTTCTTTATACATAGTTGTCAATCTCTGTAGAACTGCTAGCAGACTTATAAAAAGGGTCATAAAAGAAACCAAAATGACGATTTGATGGAAAGAAACAAAATCATTCTTCTGCTGTTGAGAGTTGTAAAGATGTTCAACCATGAGAAAACACCAGATTTCAAATCAATAATTTAGTATCCAGGGTCTGCGCAGTCCTTGGATGAAGGCTCGTGTGGACAGTGGGTTCTGGGAATGGTGCCCTTCATAGCCGACCCATCAAATGCTGAGGTCTTTAGGGCTCTCTTTGTAGGCCTTCCTCCTTGGCTCAGGTACACTGTTGTTAGCTCTACTGTAACTGGATCTGAGCGTGCTATAATAATCACTCAGCTGGGATTCGACCTCCTCTTCCTCCTCATCACGGTACCCTCTGATGGGAGACAGGTCTCGACCTAGACTCCTGGTCCGGTACGAGTTTGAAACCGAAGACTCGACTCTATGGTATCCGTCCTGTCTGCCCCCACTTCTCACAGGGGAGCGGCCCCTCAACAACGAGTTGTAGTTCTGGAAGGCTGAATCCGAGTCGGGTGTCCGAATGCGGGGAAAGGTGCCATCTCGAGAAGCCCCGCGGAAAAGGGTCGAGTCGCGATATGCTCGCTCCATAGGGGAAAGGTCGTCAAGGTAGCTGGGTGGCTGTCTTGGTAGGGTGTCTTCCAGATTGAGCCGGTCCAGGGACGTTGCCAAATGTGGAATGCTCTCGGATCGAGATGGAGGTTTCGGAGCAGGAGGCTCTTTTAAGGTCATATCCAGCCCCCTGTCGAAGTCACCGTTGTAGGGTTTATCTGAGGAAGCCGCAGGACGTCTCGAGGGAGACTGGTATCTGGATCTTTGTGGGGAACGGTAGGGGGATCTACGGTGGTAAGGAGAGCTGCGGCGATAACCGGATCGGTGGGGTGAGCGCTGAGGTGAACTGTGTCTGCGAGGAGAAGAGTGGCGATGGTGGCGTCTATCCGGTGAGCGGCCGTGTCTCTGGTCGTATCGACTGTCCAAGGTGTTCTCAGCGCTCCGAGCTCTGCGCCTCTCTGGGGAGCGGTGCCTCCGGTGGTGATGGTGATTCTGGTTGTGACTGTGGTGGTGGTGATGGTGTGAGTCATCTTTGCTGGACCTCTTCTTGTCGCCCTTCCTCTTATGAGGCTTTGAGGTTCCACTGTCCTTGCTGTGCCCTTTGCTCCTGCTCTTCTTTTCAGGGGAGCGGTGTCTGTGGTTGATGTGGCGGTGGTTTGACCGGTGGCCGTGCTCCTGTTGGCCCGACTCCCGCGCCCTCCTGTCGTCATTTTGTGATGATTTGTGAAGGTCTGGTGGATAGCTGGACTCCGATGGTGGGTGGGGCCGACTTTCGAGAGGAGCTGCGTTCACTTCCGAAACAGTTTGTGCACCGGCGCTGAGGCCGTTGCCGTCGTTGATGCCGTCTGTAAGATACGAGTAATTATGGGTGAACTCAGTTGTCACATACTGGCTGAACAAGTATCATGTTTGTGATGAATTGTGAAAGTGTTTTGTCTTTGTTATTACTATATTTTCGAATGCTCTTATTGGTTAAGCTGTTGCCATGACTAGACTACCTTGCCCCCATTAAGTACGTTTACATGCACTTTAAAAGTCTGATTTCAGTCAGACTAGAACAACAGTCAAGGCTGGAATCCACTACATCACTTTCGCCCAGATTTTTGCAGTCTGGAGGAGTCGACGCTTGTTGAGGAACGCCAAAGCCAGTCTGCGGAGTTTGGTCAGTCGGACTTGACAGATTTCACAGAATGGTGTATGATTGGCACAGACTCCGACTTTTTAGCTTCAGATTATAATTCCATCCAGTCGGAGGAAATCAATCATCATTCAATGTTTTGAGTCAATTTTAAAAGATATTGTTTTCCTTTGTCATGCATGTCTTTCAACATGCAGCAACAAGCTGCATGCTTCTGCGTGGGTTTGTTCTGTTCCAAATGACGTGTAAGTCTGGTAGCATGAACAGTCATTCAGTGTATGATGGCCAGTTTTTTTTGGAACCATTTTCAGCAAATCTGCAAGTGTATGAGTCCTAGCATTTCAAAAATCTATTCAGATTTTTTTGTAGTGTAGTGTATTCCAGCTTTTAGTTTTTTTATGTCGAACTGAAATAGAACTAGTCCACTTTAGTGAAGTCTAGTGACTATTGCCCAATACTTATACATTAATCAAACTACAATTGGCCTTAGCACTGTGCTTCGAAAGGCAGAGGTGATGTGTGACCTTTTTTTCCCAAATATTTGCCATGAATACTTGGACAGAGAAATTATAACTGAGCAAATATCTGCCTTAACTGTGCATGTTAACGTACTTACTGATTCTGACTACACTGAAAGTGTTCAATCAACAATTAAGAATAGTTTTAGTGTTGATGCAAATGATGAACTCATGCATTTGATGCTTTTAAAATGCTGTTCAAAAGTTTAATATCCAAACATAATGGACTGGTTTGTGATAGACGTGTCTATATGATTAGAAAAATGGATGTAACAAACCTGAGGCAGACAGACCTTTCTGTTCCCACGACTCTTTTCTGAAGTTCAGAACTAACATTCTACATGTAGAAGCACTTTTGAGCTACTTTTTTTGTGAGAGAAACCTAGCATGCTGAAGATAGACAGGGATCCAAAGAGTCAAAGAAGATTTACCTGTACCGGTTAATGGCTTTGGTGGGTGGCAATCGTCGACAAAAAAATTTAAATAAAAAACCGCATGACAGCAAAATAAAACAACACCCACTAATAAGAAAAAAAAATTGCATTCACTGATGAGGTTTTCATCTCGGCAAACTTTAAATGCAAGAATGAACCCACTCATTCAGGTCACAATGTCAGGAATGGCCACAGCACTGGCAATGCATTCTGTGTATATGAACTTGCAAGGGACAGTACAGTTGAGTGGAAGCCACAGCACAGAAAACTGCCAGATATGTGATGAGACGGAACACGGGATCTACAAACCGTGGTCTGATTTTGGTAGAAAGCAGGCTCTCCTGTCTTTTCAGATCTCATACAAGCAGCGACTTGGGGAGCAACCATCGCTAGGGGTGGAAGGAAGAGCCCAGAACAACAGAAAAGAATAGATAAAAAAAGAAGAGAGAGAAGCAGAGCATTTAGATCCCTTAAACAACAGTCGTGAGAGAGTTATGCTCTTTTGCAATGGAAACAGTGTTTATTTTATCAATTAGTCAAAGATAGAGATTGTCCATAAAACGCCCCCACCCTTGAGTGAAAAAAATCAACAGTAACAGAGAGAGCCGGAACCAAACGCGCGCACACACTCACACACACACACATCCTCACCCAGCAGCAAACCAACCCAAAGACAGTGAGATGTGGATGCCGTAACAAGCTTATGTGCACAAACACACACACACACACCATATGAAGCAGTTTACATTGCAAACAGAAAGAAAATAAAAGTGGTGAGACGTGGAAGAAAAAAATGAGAAAAACAAGTACAAAATGGTATAAAAATATACAACCTCACAGAGATATCATGTTGGTGCAGGAAAGGACACATTATATCACATTCTGAACTTGACAAAATACATGAATGGGCATCTTTAAATGGTCAAGACCGAAAAAAACAAAAGCATAAAAAATAACTGTGGCAAACTAGTACGTGAATTTTCCATAAATATTATGGAAATTGACAAGGAAAAAAGACATTTAGATATTCACTGACATCATGCGGCACTGACATTATGCTCAATAAGTGAGTTGCTTTCTGTCTGTAAATTAAAGGATGTAACGTCCGATAACAATCCGTTAGAAACAACAACAAAACAAAAAAACGATAATGGAATGTGGAGTTCAAGAACCATCTGCAAAGTTCGCAAAGAAGCAGTTGACATGTACAACGTGCAAAAATAACTGAATATGTGGAATACAGTATTGTGAGTTTTTACCGAAACCGGCTAATGATACCAGAATGCGTTGAAGTCATGGAATCTCCTTATAGACCCTTCTCAGTAGCTTACATTCACCTTCAATAAATATCATAAATATGTTACAACTCACTGACATGGTCATGTCGCCCCAACGGGGGGCATGACGGAGTTTATCATATTTTTTTCCTCTGAAAAACAATAAACGTATATCCAGTTTTAGAAACGTTAATATTTCTGCTTCCTCACTTTGCGGTTTTTTTGTTTGTTTTGTTTTTAATTCTTGTGAAGTATTATGAAAAGCATGTGCCACAACCACCACCCAAAAGCCACATATCCCAGAGTCCCCTAGGCTAGCCCAGTGCGCAGAGGCAGGGAGTGGAAGGCCCATCACCCAGGAGGAGGTCAGAGGAGAGGGCCAGTGCGCAGAAAAGAAGAGGTGGTGGTGTTGCCGACCCCCGTGGGGGAACTCCTCAAGGGGTGAAGACAGGGGAGAAGGGGATGTTCTCGTAGATTGACCCACCATATTCTGGCACAGAGCCGTCCCCCCTCCTTAGGACCAGGTGGACTTTTCGGCCACCGTTTTTGATCAGTTCAATGGCGCGGGCGTGCTTCATGCCCTTGGTGCTCTCCCCATTGATCTCCAGGATCTCATCTCCAACCTAGAGAGATAAAGAGAGAGAGAGAGAGAGAGAGAGGATGTGGAGAGCATAAAAATAAGGCAATGGAAGCTATATTTAGCGTTGACATCCAGTAAACACGGCATGCATAGAGACAGCTAAAGATGAAGAAGAAGGTAGAATTTCCTTTGTGCTATTTTCCCCTCTGCCTCTGGTTAGCTGTCAGAGCTTATCGTCAAGGGAATACCGTTTCCACAAAAATGGGTCTTCGGCTGACAACTCGCTGCGCTTCACAGAGTATCTGCGCTACTATCCTCTCATCTAACTTGCAGAGCTTAGCATGGCGGCTCTGCATTTCATTTGTTAGCATTGAAGCTAACAGACAGCTAATTTCTCTAATCTTATATACTTTAAAAACCCACAGTATAAGAACACTTCCAAGATGACTATGGCTATAGAAATAAAATGTGATGCTCTGATTATTAAAAATATAATATTAAAATAAATTTTAATTTAATTAATATTATACAAAAACTATTAATTTCCATCTATTAAAATTCATTGAACACTTAAAACATTCATAATATAATATAATATAATATAATAATGTAGTATTATTTAAAAATAATGTTGCATCTATTAAAATTCTTCATTAATTTAAAATATAATATTAATCTATATTATATAATATAATATATTAAAAATAATAAGTATATTAGTTATAGTAAACTAATAATTAAATTAACAACAGTTTAAGACCCCTCATATAAATAATAGCTACCTATCATGACTAATTCTTAGGCTAATAATATAGTTGGATTTATTAAAATGAATCTATCATTTAAAACATAATATAATATTAAAATATATTTCAATTTAATTAATATTATTATAGATAAAATAATTAATTTTCATCTATTAAAATTCATCCAACACTTAAAACATTCATAATATAATATAATATAATAATAAGTATATTAGTTATATTTAACTAATAATTAAATCAACAGCTTAAGACCACTCATATAAATAATAGCTACCTATCATAACTAATCCTTGGGCTATTCTTTTAGGTGATATGTGACCCTGGACCACAAAACCTGTCATAAGTAGCAAGGGTATATTTGTAGCATTAGCCAAAAATACATTGTATGGATCAAAATTAGCCATTTTTCTTTTATGCTAAACATCATTAGGATATTAAGTAAAGATCATGTTCCATGAAGATATTTTGTAAATTTCCTACTGTAAATATATCAAAACTTAATTTTTGATTAATAATATGCATTGCTGAGAACTTCATTTGGACAACTTTAAAGGGCGATTTTCTCAATATTTTTATTTTTTTTGCACCCTCAGATTCCAGATTTTGAAATAGATGTATCTTGGCCAAATATTGTCCTATCCTAAAAATTATATTTATTCAGCTTTCAGGTGATGTGTAAATTAAAAAAACTGACCCTTATGGCTGGTTTTGTGGTGCAGGGTCACATATAATAAATAAGTTCAAATCACTCAGTTTCAGATTCAAGTATGATTAAATCCGAATATGTGTGTCCTGATTCACAGCTGCACATACCCTCATCTTTCCATTTCGCACGGCTGCTCCGTCCTCTGCAAGTCTCAGCACATACAGGTCCATGTTGTACTCTCGACCCCCTCTAAGGCTGAAACCAAAGCCTTTATTGTCCCTCTCCAGATCAACAGAGTAGAACTCAGCATCCTAAAACACAAACAAATACAAGCCAAAGTCAGTGATGAATCTATAATTGCATTTTTTTTAATGTAGGCTCCCATTTCAGCAAATGAAATGAAAGCCAACTGCAGGAAAGACATGTATTTGATAGCAGATGCATCAGAGGGACAGCTTAAATAATTGATCTGACTCTGATGATATTTTAGGTAGGGAGGGAAGGGCTGGATAGGGCCATTGTGAGGTAGCAACAAACACAAAAAATAGTTCAAAATACCACCTTAGAATCAGGGAACCTCAAGTGTAAAATGAGTCATAATGTGCATTTGACAAATTTGCTTTGGTGTTTCAAACCTTTTGCCTTGTTTTGTTTTCGACGGTTCATCTAACTACTGACATGCCCTCTCTCAGAGGACCAAACATCTTAAGCAGATGGCAGTGTGAGGAACGGAGCGAGTGATGTACCTGATTTGAAGGTTGTGTTGGAGCTGGAGGAGGTGGAGCTTGTGGGGCTTTGAACTCAAAAGACTCCTGTTTTGGTTTGGTGTTGTTTCTGGGGAAAAAGACAGTGACAAAACTTTTGTCAAATTATGAGCACTAACATACAGTAGCCCCCCAAAAATGTTTAAATATCTGATTGTTACTGCATAAAGAAGAGATATTTTGTGCTCACAAAGGCTACAAAAATATTGTTTTTTGAAAATAACTTTTCAATTGTAATATTTAAATATTGAATATTTAATGTATACATTTTAAATGTAATTTATTCCTGTAATGCAAAGCTGAATTTTCAGCATCATTACTCGAGTCTTCAGTGTCACATGATCCTTCAGAAATCATTCTAATATGCTGATTTGCAGCTCAAATAACATTTGTCATTATCAAGGTTGAAAACAGTTGTGCTGCTTAATATATATATATATATATATATATATATATATATA
>NW_015505304.1:1782962-1800253 GCF_001515645.1 Sinocyclocheilus grahami
TATATATATATATAATTAATTGTTTTAGAATATTTACGCTGATTAATTTTTTCAGGATTCTCTGATGAATAGAAAGTTCAAAATAATACCCTTTTTTAGTATTTTAATTTTGCAAGATTATAAATCTTTACTTTTTCTTTTGATCAATTTACATTTTACTGTTTCTGTTTTTATAATGAATGATCTTCTTATCGATTTACAGCTCTGTGTGATTGAAGGGTAAAAACATGGGTCGATTTTCACATTGGTCTGAACAAAAAACAACCCAATGAACTGAAGTCTCGCATATACACAAGTCTTTTGTTCCAAAAAAAACCCTGAATTTAAAACCAGAATATATATAGAATATATTGAAATAAATTAGGTTAAATATTTCAAGAGGGTTACCAACAGGTATGTTTAAGGTTAGGAGTTTGTTAGGACAATAATTAATTGTATACAATTAAACAACTACATACTTCCTTAAAAATAATAATATACATAATTGAATAGCAAGTGCTATAAAATAGTATGAGCCGCTGATACATACATACAAAAAATAAAAAAATTAAAATAACAAACAAACAAAAAAAAACTACAGGGTCCTAGAAATGCGGTCCTGTATTGCAGGAAAAAACACCCTTCTCACAAAAACAGCCTTATTGAAAATGCACATTCATTCTCTGCCAGCAGGAGGCACTTTCGGAACGGCAGACCTATAACTGTTTCCACGGTAACGGCAGAACACAAAGCAGCTGCAGCACCGACTTTGAAACATGCAGCGCTCATGTTTATTTAATGAAATCAAAGCCTTTTGAAGTTTAATTGTCACATTAAGCTGTATCGCAATTCTTGTCCGTACTCAAATTTAAGACCTCTTGAAATCATAATTAAGTCTTTCTTGTACAATTTAAGACTTTTTATGACCTTAAATTTGATACAAGTAAATTTAAGACTTTTTAAGGACCAGCGGGAACCCTGTCTAGTATCACCTGGTTTGATATTTTGTTAAGAAATTAAGTTTATTCATTATTGAGTGTGACTTCAATGTACAAAATATATTTTGGAGCCACTTTACATTTTTATTGAAATGGTCTGATGTGATTTGTCTTTCATTAATAAATAATGAGCAACCATTAAATATATGACACGAATTAAATAACTTCCAGCTCAGTATGGCTGTACGGTATGGGTGTTGCTGAGTTCAGGTGTGTGGTGCGTACCTTGGCTCAGGTGCAGTTTGCTGTTGAGGTGCGTGTGTGGTAGTTATGGTTGCAATCTTTTCAGCGTTGGTCAGCAGTGATGCATTGGAGGACTCTGCGGGAGGAACATCACAAATGTTAAGGAAGCCTCCACATTATTACCCATAATGCATCTGCAGTGTGTAAGTGCACCCTGTGGACCAAGTATCAGAGGCCCATTTTCCATACATCAAAACATTAGCACTAGTGCACGGTGTAAGCGCACTCCAGCTGGGCAGCAGGAATAATGGCACATTTATCATTCTGGCTGTAGCATTCGTCTCACAGATTACATTATAGCATAATGGCTGAAAGCCATGCAAAGCTGAACATCCAATTCCCCTCTTCTGTCTGTAATCACATATCACAATCTACCCTCACATTAGCAATTACAACAGCTTGTGCTGAAGGGACAATTCATCCAGAAATTAATATTCTCTGGCATTTATTCATTCTCACACTTGTGTGTTTTTTCAATGGAACATAATAAAGATATTCTAAAGAATGATTTAATATTTAAACAAATTAATATTTGTGCGCAAACCATGATACATTTTTTTCAGAATTCTTTGTTGAATGGAACTTACAAAAATAGCATTTAGCTTAAAAATAAATATTTTATAACATTATAAATACCTTTACTGTCACTTTTGATCAATTTGTGCATTTTTTCTGAATAAAAGTATTAATTTTTTCTTTTTTTTAAATCACCAAACATTTGAATTGTAGTGCATCACGGTTTCCACAAAAATATTAAGCAGCAAAAACTGTTGTAAACAGTGCTTACAACACTTATATTTAAAAATGCTTCTTGAGCACCAAACCAGCATATTAGAATGATTTCTGAGCAGCCTGAACATCTATTTAAACATCTCCTTTGGTCCATTTTTGTGTGAACTTTTAGTTTAATTGATCTTGGATCATTTGCTTTGACCGCATCAGCCTAACTCTTAAGTCAGCTGTCACCAATGAACAGTCTGCTATTGCTTGCGCTCAAAGCTGCTTTAATTCCGCCCCACTGGGCAGTCACTGTGGGAGAGAGGGGGAACTTTGATGAGTGCACAGCCTGTGAATCCCACCGTCTTAAAATAGCCCTTCCCCATCACTCTGTTGGGAACAGACTTGCCGTTCTCTCTCTCTCATAGATTTATCTTATTTTTTCCTCTTTTCTCCACTCAGAAAGCATAAGAAATGCATAAATTATAAATTATGCATAAATTAGGCAAAGAAACCAGAAAAAAGGCTACAGTTTAGTAACTGCAGTAAAGTAGCATCCAGGGGGAAAAAACCCAATAAACCATCTTCGCCTTCCTGTAAACACAACCAGACGTACACACCCACAGTCTGTCAATTTTGGAAATTCCCATAGTATGCCAGCACTCTCCTCCTCTCTGATTAAAGAGTAAGAAGAACTCTCAGACAGACCCCAGTGTATTTGGCATCACGCATTAGAGTATTAGAAACTTCACTGGAAACAGCTTTCTCATTATTGCATGCCTTCCCTCTGAGGAAAACACTCAATGTAGTGCATAGACACACTGGCACATGCAAGCACATATGTACCATGAGCTGTTATACCTTAGGCCAACACTTATGTTTCAGTGTCAATTCTGGCTCACTTTGTAGACGAGATGAGACTTGATCAAAGAAAAGAAAATGCTTAGTACAACTAATTGATATAGGTTTGTTTTTAGTGTGAAAAGGGACCTGGGTTCCAAATCCAAACTGAATTTAATACATTGAACTTGACAGCCAGTTATCATCATGCATTTTTGTTGTATGGAAAAAGGCACCTCTGACATTTTGGTCCAAACGAAAAAAGAAATAAGAGCATGAAGCAAAATGAATGCTTGAATGGGTAGATGATGACAGCTGCAAATGATTTGCAGATTTGAAGTGCAACTTGATACACCCGTGCAAAGTGTGATTACATTTAAGAATGTGGTTTCTGTCACTTTAAATAAACACCTTTTTTAATCTACAACAACTGTGCAACTTACAAAGTACAACAATAAGGGAGGTGGAATAGTAATATCTATAAAAATAGAAATATATATTTTTCATTTACTTTCTAAGTAAATATACGTATTTTCTATAAAAACATAATAATACTAAATGGCTCTTGAGCACCCAATCAGCACTTTAGAATGATTTCTGAAGGATCACGTGACACTGAAGACTGGAGTAATGGCAACTGAAAATGTAACTTTGCTATCTAAGTAATATTTTACGTTTTAAAATATATTAAAATAGAAAACAGTCATTTCAAATTGTAATAATATTTTATAAAATTACTGTTTTACTGTATTTTTGATTAAATAAATGAAGCATTGGTGAACACAAGAGACTTCTTTTAAAACACTGACCCAAACTTTTAAACAGTAGTGTATAAAACAAAATAAATAAATGAACAAATAGTTAGTCAGTAAGTTAATAGCTTTATAAGGAATGCATGGTTAGGTTAAATGCTGGAGAATGCTATTTTGAACTCAGTTCAAATGCATGATCCAAATTAATCCTATGTTTGTTTGTTTGCTTTTTTCTCCAGAACTTCATGTGATGACACAAACATTAAACCATTGAAACAGAAGTAGCATCAAAATTCAAATGTGGCTTGACTTTTTGTGATTGACTCAGGCTTATCTCATCATTATCTCTGCAGGTGACACATTCACCTGTCTGCAACAATAATGCAAGAACAATTGTTAAATATAGTTTTCATAGGAACAAAATAGATTTTCAATACAAATGCAAAACACAGTTTGATGACTAGAAATATATTATTTATAGCCTGTAATGTTTCTCAACAAAAATCATATTTTGGAGCCTGCTTACATCCATATCCAGTCTTGCGCCTCACGGTCAAGTTGACGTGACCCTGTTTTGCAGCTTGTTGCATGAGTTGAACAACTAGCTGATGGGATTTTCCCACAACAGCCGTTCCATCCACACAAATAAGCTCATCTCCTGATCGCAGACGCCCATCTTCATCGGCAGCTCCATATTTCACAATGTGGCCAATATAAATCTGTACAGCCAGGAGAGACAGACACAGAAAGTGAACATCACTCCTCGAGGTCCATCACTTTTCAAACTCAGGGTGTCTGTGTCGTGTCAAGGGGATTCATTTTACTGAAACACTGTCATTTCTGCTTATTTTATGACTAATTGTTGTGAAATGTTCTCCAAACAGTAAAACCTCTATGGACTTTTTACACCCCTTTACCAGTCGAGAAGAGCAGTATAGCAGTTATCTCTGTATTTCATTCTTCAAGGACTAGAGTCTGAGAAACCATCTCATCAGTTAAAATATGTAACATGGCCTCATTAAAGGGAAGAACTGGTGGTCTGAGATATATTTTCTGACTGATCGAGGCTGTACTGCACAGATCAAAGCTTTTGTCAACCTACACACACAGGGCAGATGCTTTCACTGGGCACAAGTTTTGCCAAAAGCTGAGTGTTTGTAATGCACTGGGCATCATGCACAAGCTGTGAAGACTGAATCAGAGAACTCAGCCAAGCTTGGACTATTACATTTGGAAAATCTTCAAAGGGTCTATATTTGTTGGGCGCCTTTGGAACTGTCAAACAGCACAAGTGTATTTTTGTCTGGCATTATAACTAATTAATATAAATTAATTAATAATGAATGTTGTTACATTTTTTATCAAATATTTACTTGACAAGCGTAGCAATATGTTAACCAGTCTTGGTATCCTTAACTAAAACAAAACCTACTAAAGATTGTTTTCTTTAATCGAAAAAAAGCTGACATATAAAAAATATAAATATTAGATAAAAAAACTTGAAACTTGAAAACTTTGAAAACAAATAAAATAAGTTTAAGAACTAAAATGACTCAAACTAAAAAAAATCAAATAAAAATCAAAGCTAAAATAGAAATATTAAAAAATAATATTTAAAAAAAACTTTAAAATGGAAAAGAAAATAATGTTCAAAATGATAAATTCTATATTTATTAAAACATAAGTAATACTAAAATAACGCTGTTGTTCACATTAAACAGGCGTTTATCCATACAATACAATTAACAGTACTAAATCATTTTTTGTTTAAGATGTTGGGATAGATTGTATATCAATGTATAAAATGACAGTATATATTTTAGGTCCCGTAACTGGTTACAATTTCCTAACCTTTTTTACAACTTCCAAACTATTTACCTTCATCATTTCATTTTATATGGTCCTGTGGTGAGACAAATGTATCAATTCAAATGTATATATTCTATGTAGACCATATGACAGATGCATGCATAATAATTATAAAACATTTTACAACATTTAAATAAAATAGTTTAAATAGTTTTATGTATAAATTACAACTAGCCCTAACCACAAGACTGATTAAATTAATAAATAACTATAATAAATATAAAAAGTGAACAAACTGTACAATACTTGCAGAACTGCACAAATTAGGCCTGCACTCACCGGCTCGCCAGGTTCATTGCCTCCAAGGATCCTGAATCCAAAGCCGGTATCTTTTCTCCACAGGAAAATATCCTGCTCCTGGTAATCAGGTACTGAAAAGGAGGAAAAATAGCTTGAGACCATGATCAATTGACCTGCAGAATGACGCACAAGCTTTGATTTAGAGCCGAAACCTCCCACTTTCAAGAATGGCTGCTGGTTCAAGGTGGTAGAAAAGCGAACAATGTCACTTTAATGATTGCATCTCACATCTGGATTTTTTTCCTAATTGGTTCACACCAATGAAGGTGTAATATAATGACTACACTGCTCGAATGAATTCGCATAGCACAATCTGATTAACAGGTATTCCCATCAGGGAAAATGATAAGCACTGACACACGTGCTTGAATCTAGATTACAGATCAAGTGAAGCGGAAGACAGAATTCAGAGGTCTTTTGAAGCAGCTGTGCCCTTGAGCATTACACCCAGTGTTGGGGGTAACGCATTGCAAGTAACGCGAGTTACGTAATCAGATTACTTTTTTCAAGTAACTAGTAAAGTAAAGCATTACTTTTTAATTTACAAGAAAATATTATTGATTGAAAGCTCTCCTGTCCCCATGTTGAGAGAAATCGGGAGTAAGATGTTACTTTAGTTCTAGAATAATGTGAACATGCATTAATTCATCTCACTTACAAAAATCAGATTTAGTTTTCCTCAAAATTTATAAAAACAGTTAAAAGCAAGTCAGAATATGACCCAAAGCTGCAATAATGAAAATATGTTAAATAATACAAATATCCTTTATGTTTTAAGCCCATTTTATTAACCAATTTGCTGCTGACCTTCGATGATCCAATGCTAACAAGCAAAAATTACACAAGATAAACTAACATTTCTTCTTCTTTTTTTATTGCTGAAGAGTGTTGAACTTTCTTCTTCTGCGTTCTACTGTACACACATGAATTTACATTTCCTTCAGCCTGAGGCTTTGGTGTGAAAGAGCTTTTACATTTGCCAAAAATAGAACTTTTTATATTAAATGCAAACAAGCAAGCCCTGCCCAGATTTAAAAAGTAACGCAAAAGTATAAGGTAACGCATTACTTTCAATAAAAAGTAACTAAGTAACTTACTTAGTTACTTTTTTTAGGAAGTAACGCAATATTTTAATGCATTGCTTTTGGTACTTGTTATCCTCTGACTCTGAGTTGAGTTTTATCGGTAACAATTTACTTGAAGGGGTGTGCATAAGACTGACATGACACCTTCATAATCATGACATGACACACGTCATGAATATGAAGGAGGTTTTATGCATTTTTATGACAACTGTCATTAAGTGTCATTCGCTCAGTTATGTCATTTTTAATGCAAATATGACATTATTTGACCTAACCCTAACCTAACCCTACCCCTACCCTTACCCCTAACCATAGCCCATAACAAAGACATCTCAAACAATGTCATCTTTGCATTAAAAATTACATAACTGAGCAAATGACACTTAATGACAGTTGTCATAAACATGCATAAAAACCTTCATATTCATGTCATGTGTCATGTCATGATTATGTAGGTGTCATGTCAGTCTTATGCACACCCCTTCAAGTAAAGTGTAACCGTTTTATCTTTCAGCATTCTCAGTTAATTGTGTACAGACGTTCCAGAAATGTAAAAGATTATTTGGTGCATGCTCATTTGAAAAGTGATCCTGCTCCTGGTTCTTACCAGAGATGACTTAGTCCTATACCAAATGGCAATTATATGTGTGCTAATTGTGCTCAGTGCAATAATACATCCCAAACTTCCTTTTTCTGTCATCCGAGAACCGGTAAAAAATATAGAATCAACTCTGTGATAACGTGTGTCTCCACTCATGTTGTTTATTTGATTCGTTGTCCTTGTGGTTTAGGCTATGTTGGTAAAACATCACGTCAACTTAAGCAAAGAGTTAGTGAACACAAGAGCTCTATCAGGAGAAAATATATTAATTATCTAGTTGCAGCCCATTTTCTTGCCCACAACCATGATGTTTCTACCTTATGCTTTTGTGGGATTGAAAGGGTTAATATTCCACCTAGAGGGGGAGATATCGAATTACTCTTACAGCAACGTGAGCTGTTTTGGATTTTTACCTTTCAGACTTTATCTCCTTTAGGCATGAACGATGAAGCACTGTTTAATGTGATGTTATAAATAACTTTTTTTTCTTGTGATAGATGTTAATTATGTACCCAGTGTGGGTTATTACTAAGCGATGGTCCTTTGCAGTGATTGGTCATGATTGGTCATGAATTCTTTTTAAATGTGGTTTAAATTGTAATTTCATGTTTGAAGATACCTGATGAAGGTCATGCGACCGAAACGTTGTTATTAAACCTTTTTGATACTTTTGCACTAATTGACAGTGTGCGGGAATTGTTTTCTTTTTTCCTAATGCATTACTTTTAAAAGTAACTTTACCCAACACTGTTTACACCATGGCCTGAGCACTGTCTCCACCACAGCACTTCCACGTCAAACCAGTCAGGACGAGCAACAGCAGAGTTTCCCCCTCTTTTAGACTTGAAGCCCTGCAGACATCAGCAATCTGTCAGGTTTTACATTATTGACCCTGTAGCTCTCCAATGCATCACATGATGTTCTGTCAGGGGACATTTATGCCTGTTAAGTAAGAGACAGCTGGAAACCGTTGCTCTGGCTGGAAATTTCTGACGCAGGTTTCCCGGAGATCTTTTTTAAACAAGCCTACTTTTAAGAATGGGCTTCGGTTTACATAGGCTAACAACAAATGCTCTGCGTTTGTGAATCTACTGCAAAGCTATTGTAATGCAGCTGGACGTGTGGAGCAGATGGCAGGTACAAGGACCTCCGTCTGCAGTCTAACCAGATGCACAGCAATTTACTGTAACAGAGACAGGAAGTAGAATGGCTCCAGAGCCATACGAAATGGCTGCTGCATGGGCAATTTTCCCATACTGTTTGATCTCCATTAAGCAGCAAGGACGGTTGTGGCAGACTCTGCAAATTGTGCATTATGGCAAAGACAGAACTTAAACTTAGATTAATTTGCGTTAAAGCCTCTCAATGCAGCTGCTCACTGCTCACACTTATTGAACTGAATGTTCTCAAGCTGGTCAATCAAAAAATGTAAATTAAATGTCAACGATTTACCTTTCAAACCGTTCAAGGACTGCAACAGTGTAGTCTGATTTTGTAACTGACTACCATGAGCTGGTTCTTTTAAGTGATTCAGAAACATACACCAGAACTAGTAGAAATCTCAAACAAATGACTACTGATTTGGTTCTTGTTTAGTGAATCAAAAACATATGGCACCATCAGAGTATTCCCGAATGAATGACTCCAAAGAGCTTTCCAAATGCTTGGAAACACACATTTTGCAAGAACTGCTTATACTTTAGTATAACCAGTGAAGTCTGGTTTTCGAACAAATGACTAAAGATTTGGTTCTTTTTAGTGAATCAAAAACATACAGTCTAACAATGAATAATGAATTACTTCAATAAGTTTGTCTTTTTTTAGTGAATCAAAAATATAATGCAATCAGTATAGTCTAATTTCTGAACAAATGACTTTAAAGAGACTGTTCTTTTCAGTGAATCAAAAAAAACGTAAAACATTTTTTTATTAAACTATCTTTGGAACTTAATTTTTTCCCAAAAAGGAAAAGTACTTAAAATAACTGTTAATGGAACCATTTAAAGGAGCGGAATATTTAAGAGGTGGAACTGTTAAATTCTTTGCGATCCCAAGTCCCAACATCTTCTTTCTTAAAGGGCTTGCTAATGAGAGACACTAACAAAAGCAGAAACAATGACGACACTCGAAGTTGGCAAGATTTTCAAACCCAAACATTGGAGCACTCCATTCCACAGACTCTTAACATCTACTGAAGGATATTCCTGTTAATTAGCCCCTCTGCTCTGGCACACATGAAAGTAGTATTGGATTCACTGTCTTCCACCACTACCAATTATATGCACATTTGTCAAAAGATGTGTTCTAGAGCGCGCTGGAGCATGTGAATGCACTGATGGCAGGGAGGAGTGTAATTGGTCAGAAGTGCCTCGCCGTTCACATTGGATTCTCACTGGTGGTGAGTGAGTAGGCGAAAGCAAAGTGAAGGAAAGAAGGAATGGGAAAGGCTAATGAATGGCTTTGGAAGTACAGATGACGTGCTCATCTGAACACAGCTCTCTGATCACAACAGATATAGCAGATCCTAACTGACGACTAATGGTTTACATTAGCTATTTGAATACTGAAAGACTACAGTCATACTCAAAAGGACGTTTGATGTTAATGTACTGCATGGCGGTGTCACCAAATTTGAAATACAAATTACTTAACATCTGCTAATTAATATAGAGGACTGAGTAGCCGTGAGTTGTTGAAAATGTTAATTTGGTTTATGTATAGATTCACTATTAAAGCAAGACCCCCAGCTGAATTTAACTCAGTTAAATTTAAAATAATAAAACCCCAGCTAAAGATTTTATTCACCATACTTCCCAAGTTGATTGATTACATTAAGAATCGCATTTTTTCCATTGTATTACAATTTTTCTGCTTAAATATGCAAAGGATGCATTATCTGGATAAAGCCAGGTTCAAAATTCCTTTTCATTTTGTTGACATATTAGAGCCAAATGTTCTACAAACTCTACTTAAAAACCTTCAGAAAATTAGATACTGTAAAGTTTGGTGTATGTACAGGTAAGTGCAACTGAAGTGCAGAATACTGAAAGCATGCATTGAAATTGAACTCTACAGATGCAAATAGATAAAGAACAGATAAAGTGCAATAAAATAAACACTTAAAAGTGTATTATGCATTTTTTCTTTCCACTAGCCTGAAAAAAACTTTTATCAAAAGCCAAACTGTCCAATATCTCAAAGTTGCCTGTAGAGTCTTGCCTTAAAATTAGTGATTGGCAATAATCTTTTTATACCAATGTTAGATCTTTTTTTTTTCTCCAACAAAAACATTTTTTAAGACCCCAAAATGTTAATATTCAGCTAAAAGGCAAAGCAGAATAATCATACAAGGAATCCAGCCTGTTCCCAACCAACCAAACCTGATATCCCATTACCAATCAAATATAAAGGAGAGAGCCAGTGATCCGCTGCCAATGCACCCGCCACCAGAATCCCATATTACTTACGCCTACTTTCATACATGCTCCTGGACTGGGCCCAGATTTTAAAGGGATCTGGTTTCTTCTGGAGAGTTCCGTCTACTGGAGGGTCCTGGGGCAGGCTTGGCAGGGGCTGGGAGGGGGGAGGTGGTGCAACCGACTCGTTGAGCAGGGCCTGGGAGGCGTGGAGGGGGGAGTCAGTGTGGATGCTGCGCTGACTGGACACGCTGTGCTGGGAGCTGCCCTGACTGTCCTTGCGCTCCAACTGTTGTTGTGGTGGGGGAAAAAAAAGAGAGAAATTGTGAATAGAAAAGAAAAAAAACACCACAGCCTCCAAAGCGCCTTTAAGATGGACTACAGGAATTGAATACATGTGAAGCAGGCAAGGGAAAAAAAGAAACATGAATGAATGAGTCGAAGGACAGAATGATCCACAACTCTCCTTACCTCTCCGTCAGGATTCATTCAAGTCAGGAATTATATTGGCACATTCAATTGCTATTTTAATATTCTGACTCAACTATCATTCAGCCTCACCTTCTCAACCAATACCCTCTAAGCAATTCAACTCATTATTTCAGCTTTAGTTATCACATTTGTAAGCTTGTTTCATAAAATGTGACCCTGGACCACAAAACCAGTCATATGGGTCAATTATTGGACCAATTCAATTTCTGAATAAATAAGCTTCCCATTGATGTATGGTTTGTTAGGATAGGACAATATTTGGCCGAGATACAACTATTTGAATATCTGGAATCTGAGGGTGCAAAATCCCCTTTAAAGTTGTCCATATGAAGTTCTTAGCAATGCATATTACTAATCAAAAATTAAGTTTTGATATATTTACGTTAGGAAATTTACAAAATATCTTCATGGAACATGATCTTTACTTAATATCCTATTGATTTTTGGCATAAAAGAAAAATCAATAATTTTGACCCATACAATGTATTTTTGGCTAATGCTACAAATATACCCCAGCGACTTAAGACTGGTTTTGTGCTCCAGGGTCACAAGTATGTATGGTTAATCCTAATATAACAAATACAATATATTAATACTAGAACTGACGTCATATAATATATATATATATATATATAAAAAGTCTGAAAATCTGAAATTCAAAACTACATTTTAAACAAAGCAACATTAAAATTATTAAGAAATATTTCAGACTATTTCTATGTCACTAATCAAATAAGCAAAGTAGAGTAACTGATCATGTGATTCCTTTGTATAGATGGTCAGATGTTCCAAGATGCTCACTCTCAAATAAAGCTGGAAAAAATTAAGTTTTGCTCAAACTTGCAGCTTGAATGCTGCTGTAATTAACCAAACTTGTTCTGACAATTTAATTTGTAAAATTTACACTTCAATTAAAAACACTCCTGTTTTTATTATTATTATATAAATGAATTTAAATTCATGTTTTAATCATTATTACAAGTAATACATCATAATTTAATTATAAAATGCCACTAATTGGGTCGGGTTATGACATTTATAAGGTTCCCTCTTCTACAAAGTCATCTGAAGTTCTTTTTAAACCCACGCACACACCTCTGCATCCTTTTGCAGCCCAGCACAACCTACGAATCTGTGCATTACAGCAGACATCCAGAAAGGAAATAAAGAAGAAATCCAGCAATAAAAATGAAACCACAATTCAATAAGTAGCTAATAAATCCATCCAAATAAAACAGAGGCCATTTGAGACTTAAGAGACGCTCGTCTGGCATTGAGGAGTCATACAAGCAAGCATAGACTCCATTTCAACAAAGTAGAAAAACGCAAGGCTGCCATTTTACCAGAAGAATGCTGATTATTGTTTCTACTATCCACAGACTCACTGAGTGCTCAAATCCAACATCTATCATCAACAGGCTGGTGAAACACAAACGATTAAAAATAAAAACACTTTAATGCTATTCTGTCCCTGAAGCTCAGTGGATGGAATCCTGCTGGTTTTGTTGTCTTTGGTAAATCATTAGAGGGCTATTACAGGACGCCCATGTGACCAATGAAACCAGCCCTCCTCCCAGGGGTGAAAGTGAGGGGAGAATGAGAATAAAACACCTGTACTCACCAGTTTGGGGCTCTTCTTCGCAGGTGCCACCCCTACAGAGAACAAAAGAGACAGAAATATTAATTGTGTGCACACAAAGATTTCACCTTCCCCACAGGCACAAATCTGAAAGCAATCCCAAGACAGATGGATGACTCCAATCAGGGCGCGTGGTGCGGCGGCAGCCCCCTCTCTCTTTCCGTTTCTTCTCTCGATCCTTTACTCCGAGGGCAGCGCAGACCAGAAGACCGACCCCCATTACCCTGATTAAATGCTAAGCAGACCCTATAGACTTAAAGGGACAGTTTGACCAAACCGAAACGCTTAAGTCTTGCTTACGTAAAACATAAAAGGAGGTATTCAACAGAATGTCCTAGCTGCCCGTTTCCATATAATAAAAATCGACTGGGCAACAATGTTGGTCACCATTCGCTTCCACCATAAGGAAAAAAGCAGCTGAGACATTGTACAAAATATTTCCTTTTACATTCTACACAAGGTTTGCGGAGTACATGAAGCCAGAGATCTACTTTCAGGGAGAACGATCTCTTTAAACCTACCAGACACTACGCGAGAGCTGAAGACAGAAAAAGAGGAGAGCGACAGATAGAGAGAACGAACAAACGAGACACAGGAAGAGAAACAGAGGAGCTTATGCCCAGACAGGTGCTAAGCTATTACCCATGGAGAAGGAGTCCAAGATACTGAACATTAAATTATAGGCAACGGTCAGTTCCCCTCTTACTGAAACCATCTTCTAGCGTCCCTGCTCCTCGCGATGTTGTTGCCGTAGGATCCTGCATCTAGAGCCAGTCCTTGATTCTCCTGTCTTTTGAGTGTCTCTTTTTTCTCTCCCTCTCCCTCTCTCTCTCCTTCTTCTATTTTGCCCTCCCCCTCCTTGTTTCGATGTGCATCACCCTCGCTCCATCCTCATGTGTTTGCTCCTTCTCTCTGTTTCTCTCTCCCCGACGCAAGTGTTCTCTCGCTCACTTTACCATCGTATTTCCTCCTCCAAACACCGTTTCCCTCCCACTTCTACATGCGCCGATGTGCCATCGCCCCCTCCCACGCCTCCATCAGAAAGGTTGCATCTGACAGGCCATGCATAAATTATGCAATCATGCATAAATAGATGTGCACGTCATTTATAGCAGAAAAAAGTAGGACATTTATTTTAAAAAACGGATATCTCGCATCGTTTCCACTACAGCAAGATTCATTAGTGTGATCATGCCAAACACAAGTCTGCTTGTGATTTCCCTGCTGTAAGATCCCAAGCGCGCGTGTATGTGATTGGTCCTCTGATTCCAGTCTGGCCTGGAAAAAAGGCTGCTTATTGTGAAGCTGTTCCCTTGAGAGCAAGTCGTCTGTGTGTGAGCAAGCCCACGGTAACACACATGCGCACTTGCGTCCAGCCTGTCCTGCACACATCGCTCTCTCTTGCAAAGTGCTTCTGCTTTTTATTCTGACACATCTCCAGGTATTCAATCTTCCATCGTCCTTTCTGTCGCAAATTGACCTGCCCCATCAAGCCCTGCCTCCAACCTGACTCATTATCCCCAAAACAAACACGCTCATCCTCTGCAGTCTGCCGCCTCCCTCCTCTCCAACCCTCCCTTTCCTCTCTATGACGTCTCCACTACAGTCCATTAATTGTTAAAAGTTTCTGCAGCATCTCTACACACCCTTTTTGCAAACACACTCTCTTCATCTTTCTCTCCTTTATGTATTCACTTCAAATCTCGCACTAAAATGTTTTGTTTGGTACAGTAGTGCAGCTTTCTGAAAACGTCACAATCAATTGACCTCTGGTCTTAAAGTAACGTCATTGTCATATAGTTTTTATTTATTTTTGTGTAATTTTAATTTAATTAATTTAAAAAAATTTAAGTTATATCTAATACAACTAATTTAAATAGTTTATTTTATAATATTAAAGTAATAGATGTGGATTATTGTGATGTTTTTATCAGCTGTTTGGACTCTCATTCTGACGGCACCCATTCACTGCAGAGGATCCATTAGTGAGCAAGTGATATAATGACACACTTCTCCAAATCTGTTCTGATGAAGAAACAAACTCATCTACATCTTGGATGGCCTGAGGGTGAGTACATTTTTAGCAAATTTTCATGTTTGGGTGAACTATTCCTTTAATTGCCTTTGAGAAATTTATGAAACTGTAATTTAAAAAATAGCACAGATTATATATAGGCCAGGAATAATTCATACTTTTTTGAACTATCATTAAATACGTTCACTAAAGCCTCTCAATTCAATCAAATTCAATTTGTAATATTGATTCATTCAATTAAACGTTGATGATTCCTATGACTAGGCCTGGGTGATAAAATAGTATCGGTATTTATCGACAGTACACCTTCATCGATAACGATAGAAAATTTTTTAGATATAGCGCACGATATAGGCACGTGCTATGAGTGACACAGACAGCCTACGAACACATGCTGAAATGAGTGCTGTGCCTGCCTGTGATGAGGAGATTGTGAATAAAGAATGAATATTAGTCGAATTTAAAATAAAAAAATTTGCATTTGTCTTTGAATACAAAAACGGTGCAATCGAATGTTATGTGTGCGTTCGGGAGCCTTGTCAGTGGCGCACGAGATGCAGTGATAATGATGTACTGTAAGTGACGTTGTTGCAAAATATTAAAATAAATATAGTAGCTCAATGTGGAGAAGATCTTAATTAGGTTAAAACCGCAACCAAGCCATTCACACAGAGCACATATTCAGGGCATATGACTGCTGCACTCACGTCTCACAAAAGAGATGTAGCCATGCAAGTTAAAAAATTTTAACTTTTAGAAAACGTTGCAAATTTGTGAAGGCTTATTCCATTTCTCTGTGTCTCTTATGTTTTTAAATGCAATCTGTGTGAATGGCGCTTCGGCTCTTTGGATTAAGCAATGCATAAATACATGATGCTGTTTTGTTCATAATTGTTCATGCAATTTACGAAAATATATTTGATTTATATATGTTAATTTAGACTTTATGCACATTTTTTATAGACAGTTGTTATTTCATTGCATTGAATAAACAATTCAATGCGCTGCATTATTTTGTTCATTGCGCCCTCCTGTGGCCTTGGGAGACAAGACAAAAGTTTCTTTAAAGGGGTCATATGATGCGATTTCAAGTTTTCCTTTCTCTTTTGAGTGTTACAAGCTCTTGGTGCATAAAGAAGATCTGTAAAGTTGCAAAGACTAAAGTCTCAAATCCAAAGAGATATTCTTTATAAAAGTTAAGAGTGAAAGCGAAACTACTTTGTTTGGTCTTCCAAAAGAGGACGATATCCGCTTCATCATGCCTGGAGCTGATCTGTGCTGGTCGCTGAGGGAATACATCAGCTTTCACCGTGGACAAAGCGGAGTCCAGCCCGCCTCAGCTCACTCTATCCCGGCCTCAGCGCACGCTAAGCCAGGGCTTCCCCTCACGCTAGGCCGCTGTGTTTTTCGTTGCTGAGGATTCAAACGTGAGTTTTGGGCAGTAGAGTAGCACTTATTGTTTGTCATTTCTCCGATCACAAATGCAGACAGAGTTTTATGTTTACGCGGCGCGATGCAATGCAACGCTGGATGCAACAATACCTCGTTTGTAATGGTTTTAATGTTTATGTCTCGTTGCTCCGGCTGGACACGGCATCAACAGTTTTTAAATAATTTCAAATATCAGTATTCAACATTTCATGTTTTAAATATCAAAACATTATTTATGCATTTGTAACTGCAGTTTAAAGCATTCCATGTCCCTCTAAGTTGCGTTAACATGTGTAAATGCATCTAAATGCCACTTCATATGCAACTTCTGCAAAGATAAATTTTATTGATACTGATTTAATCTGTTTAGTAACAGCCTAAATATATAATTATTATAATTGACTGATTAAATGTAAGAATTTGACTCAAAAGATGAGTCAAAAAATGGCTTTATAAAGGTAAGAATGCCCATAAAAGTAAAAAATCAATTTAAACTTATTGGAAAAGATAAATTTCTATCACTGCTGTGAACTGACCCGCACACCGAATATGAAGAATATCAAAAACTTTAGGAGTCAGCTGTCCACGGTAGTCCTTAAGATATCAGCACAATAACACACTCAGCAAAATATCGTCTAATTATCTTTATCGATAAAATCACAGAAAATATTGAGATATTATTTTTTGTCAATATCGCACACCAAAATTATTTGCAACGGTCGCTTTGTCACTCCCAGTGTAGACAGACTCAAACTGTTGGTGTATTTCTGTCTTTTTTTTCCCTTTTTTTTTGGCTAGTAGAAGTTATGAATGGTAACTTAAAAATTTAGTAGCCAAATTGGCTGGTGAGTGAAAAAGTTAATTTCAATCCCTGTCTACGTCACTATGTGGGAA
>NW_015505304.1:1800479-1864052 GCF_001515645.1 Sinocyclocheilus grahami
AGTATTTGAAAAATAATGTGTTTTTTGAACATTAAAGCATGTCAACATATTCTGTTACATCAAATACACAAAATAATGATCTTTAAAATAGCATCATATGACCCCTTTAAGACTTAATTAATCTGCATATAAAACATAAGAAAGGAGATATTTGTTTAAATTAGATTTTGTGTTTGACTTAAAACAAAACAAAAAAATATTTGTTGTCTTAATAAATTGGGTAAATTAAAAATACAGTGGTTAAATAAAAAAAATTATATTGCTCTTTGTTTTAAAAACCGAACAATATGAAACATTATATCGTTGATAATTTTTTTAGCTATATCGCCCAGCCTTACCTATGACCTCAAGTGTAATTTCAGTAATATTTTCCCTGCTCAGAAATACAATTTCACAGTTATGCAGCAACAAGAAAGCATTAAAAAAAAGAGTTTAAGAGTGGGTCTGGTGGGGTCTGATTTTATAACCCAGTGAGTGTCTGGAGGTTGTTGCTTATAGAGGAGAGATGCTGCCTAATACCTTGTAATCAATCAATCCATTTCACTTTACTGGGCACATAATGGCTTTATCTGAATCCCATAAAGCAGTGCTGCTTGCTGAATGAAAAGCAAACAAAGTGACCAATGCATTAAAAGTGGATGACTCTTATTGTGATTGCTTCTTAACTCTTGGACCTGTTTCAAATTCTATAGTCATGCAATTTGAGGTAGTTTCAAGACCCCTGCCATTTCCGCTCCTCCTTTCTTAGTGAAGAACTGATACCATCTGAGCTCAACCAGTTTGTTATTTATTCAGAGGCTTGGGCAGAACAGCCAAGAAATGACGACTGACACTGGTTATATTTCAGTTCTGCACAATTTTCAGATATTTTGAAAATTAAGTAAAATGATTCAGCTCACGCCTTAACTCAAATTATCAATATTGTTGGTGTGAGAAACCAAGAGCTCCCTCCATAACTGTGTTGAACATGCCATCAGATGTCAGCAGGAACACTGGTGACAGGTCAGCATGAACCACGTCAGGCACAGAGGAGGCTAATAAGAAGGTTTAGCAGGAGAAGATTATGATGCCACATGCATGGGTTGCAGAGTGCAGGGTTTGTACTGGACACTCCTCGGCCAGGCTGATAGGAACAGATTCTGACGGTCAAGACCATCTGTCAGTGATCCAGTCTGACACGCAGAGGAATGAAAGACAGTCTCCCAGGAGCTGCCGCAACAGCATGTGAGCCTCTGGTACGATAGCAGACACAAAACCATTTTTAATGCAAGACTATTGTGCAGTTCCAAAAACTTGTCAGATCCCTATACAGGCAGCATTCTAGGGCATTGCAAACACTCCCTAAGTGAAGCTTGTTACAACAGGTAGGCAACTGGCTTCTGAGCCAAAGGGCAACATCACATTAATGAAAAAGGCAATGCATTTCTACGACCTCTATGAACCAACTTGGTGGACAAAGCAGGAGATATGTTGATTATAAATATACTTCATTTAATACTGAAAAGTAAAAAAAATAAATAGTGCCGTAGAATTAAAATGTATTATTTAGCACAATCATGTATTTTGATAAGTTGTGTATAAATCCAAGATGGTGGACGAAGAACAAGAGATGCTGATCATAAATACACTTACTTCAGAACTGAAAAATATCAAACAACTGTTCAGTGTAAAGGCATGTTCACATCAAGAATGATAACTATAAACATAATTATAATGGTAACTATATTACATCCACACCACCAATGAAAATGTTCTACTTATAAATGTGCATTGCAGTAATGTCACCTACTTCTTTAAATTCTCCAGCTCTTAGAAGTTGTTTGGATTCCGATCGGCTGTCAATGTTTTTATCATTCATCAGTTGGGGAAAAAAACTGTTCTGAAAGCTATTCCAACGAAACAATTTTCATAGAATTGGAACAATTTAAAAAACTTCATAGGCAGTTATCATGCCTCGGTGTGAATGGCCCTTAATTCAAATGTATTTTACTACCCAATAATGAACTTTGACAAGTTTTGTGATAAATCCAAGGTGGCATATGAATGGAGCGACATGAAAATTCTAAATACACTTCATTCAATACTGTAAAGTTTCAGTAAAAAATATTTGAATGTAAGATGGTAGACAAAGAGAAATTTTGATTATAAATATAATTCACTCAATACTAAACAATAATTTGAATTCAATTGTCTCCCATGCAAACTGCTATTTGTGTAATTGCTGGCAATGTAGAGCATTTCAAATTGTTCTCCTGACAGTTACAAAATGGCCTTAGAATACAACTCCCTGCTCACTATGTATAACACAGCTTATTGTGTGTACATTAGAATAGTCTTAAACTGACATGGCCTGCAATTGGAGGTGGCAGGGCATGAGGTGATGTTAAAATGGCCCTGTCCACACACACACACACACACACACACACACACACACAGAGATTCAACTCTGATGGCTATTGCACTACTTCCCCTCCATTGCTTGTGTGAATTCAGTAGGTCCACACAAACATGTCAATCAAAATCATTCAAGGGTAACACGTAATGAAAGAATAAGATGCAGAGTGGACTTGAAAACACCTGTCTGTCTCTGTCTGTCCTCACTGCCTGCTGGCATTTGTTCCAGAATGTGATGCGCCTGCATGTTGTGTGAGAGACAGACCCCTCCGCTTTATCATTTTAACAGGAAACCCCACCGCAAAGTGCAGCAGAGCATCGTCATGGAAACAAGGTGTGAAATCGTGTGATTGGTGGGTTCTATGCTTCACCCCTTCAGCAAGCCAAAGGGTGAGCAGTCAGGGAGAAGACGCTCCTCACAACCCATTATCTAAAAACAGATTTTTCACCAAAAACCTCTTGATTTAATACAGAGCCAGGCCACCACTTCTTTTGGACCACTGAGTATTTGTCTGCAACTCCATTCAATTTTGCTGCTGGACAATTCGGCACAAATTAATGCAAAACGCGCAAAAAAAAAAACTATCTTGAATGCTTCCTTCCAAACATTAAATCAAGTTACTTTCGTACACATCACTAATCATGCTTGTTTATCTTCCCCAAGCTGTATTTGTCCAGCCAGAAATGAAAAACTAGACAGCAATGCTGTTTCATCCTTAAAAGACCAGCTTAGATTAATTTCCCTGCTGGTTTAAGGGCCGTTCACACCAAGAACAATAAGTGTAATGATACTACTAATGTTTGATAATCTTTCAAATTCTTTGACAATAGGAACGTCCACATCACACAACAATAACCACATGAAGAAACAACATCGTCAGAATCACTTTTTCAAACCTTTTTTTTTTTATGATGATGATGATGATGATGATGAATGATAAAAACATTGACAGGCAATCAGAATTCTCCCATCTTTAATAAGAAGAAGCATTTAAAGTGGTAGACAACATAACCTCAGACTGCGGATTTAACAAACAGAACATTATCATCCGTTGGTGTGGATGTCAATAAAGTTATCATTATGCTGATGAGCTTCACTTTATGAAAATGACAGAAACAAAAAATGCTTTCTGGCAACTCTACTATGAATTGAGTGATTAAGAGGAAAACAACTTAAAAATGTATTAATATTCACTGGGACTTTAAATCTTTGAATTTAGAGACTTAAAATATAATTTTTGTGAACCTATTGCCACAAAAAAAAAAAACACTACGTACAATGACAAACTCGAATTTGCTTCACCCAGTGACAATTTACAACTAAGGACAAGACAAAAGCTATTTCTCCAAAAGAAGTCTACAATGTCTGCAAAAAGTTATTCGTTAGCATTCCCCGTCATCTTAATGACAGTCAGTGAGAACAACAGCCCGACAGATGTGTGTTTCACTCTTGGAGCGAATAGTTTAACGTTTAACGATTTGTTTTGTGTTTTCATTTCCCTCTTGGTGGGAATAAGACTTAACACACTTATTTGGATGCTTGGAGTAGCAGCTAATGAGACCAGACTAGCCGATGCCTGAGTAGAAGCCGGTTTCATATTTGCTGGGGAAATCGAGATGTGTGCTGTCATTGCTGATTGACGACTCATAAATGGAGAGGATCAGATAGTAGTATGCACCTTTTCATTTCATCACACGATCCATAGCCAAAGCATCCCTTACTCTCTTTCTCAAAGTGGCAGATTCTGATAAACACCAGCAGGAGGAATTGCAATGAGGCTAGAAATGGCCTTCTACATGTCGCAGCACTAGCGATTCCACCCTGACAAAAATACATAAACATACACACTTCAGGGAGACAGAATGGACCTTTGGGCCACTGACTCGAAGCCATAATGCATTCAGCTCGCAAACACACATTGTGTTGAACTGATTTCCCTGGGCATAACAGATGCATACATTTCCTTTATACTGAGCATTTGCAAGCGTGACATTTCGACCTGAACAGCTGAGAAATGTCTAGAGGAAAAAACTGACAGTGGTCAAGCCTCATGGAAGAAAAAGTGTCAACGATGGCAGCTCAACGTTGGAAACCACAGGTTTGGTTTTATGCTCTGTCAAGCATCACATAAGATCATAATTAATGTTTGGTTTTTGAAGGAATAGTTTCTGTGTTCAGTTCAGTTTTCTGGGTACTAAATGACTAAAAATTACGATTTAAATAGTTTAGAGTTAGGGTTAGTTTTAACAGAGGCATTAATGTAAGCGCTTTTATAAAATTACAAGCTTTACATTTCTGCTTTAAAGTACTTTAAAAATGAGCCTCAAAATAACCTCATAATTATAATTGTTTTATGTTTATAACCTTATACATATTTTTTGTGGTAAATTATCATCAAATTATTTAAAAATGAATCAAATTAATTCAAGTTTTTAATTTGCAAACTTAATGTGCAAGTAAAATGTTCGAACAATGATGTACCAGTAATAAAGCTTTAAGACCACCAACCAAACCTGCTGGACCAGAGACACAGAAACGGACACAAACCATCTATAGGATCTAGATATATATACGAGTCAATTATCCAGAGAACCAGCAGAGCCACAGTGCATTTCCTACAATGAGAAATGTGTTTTAATAGGCCAAACATGCTGCAGTTTCAAAAGTTTCAGTATTTGTGTGTATATGTGTGAATATATGTGTTTAAAGGAATGAAGAGACATAAATCGTGTTTCTACCCATTAGCTTTTTCTTCGGACTCTACTCTAATTGGTAGGCCAGCGATGGGTGACTGTTGATGAAAAGGAATGGTGGGTGGGTGGGTGGGTGTGTGTGTGTGTGTGTGCGTGTGTCTGCTTATTTGTGTGTGGTGGGATTTGCTGCATGACATTAAGGCCAGCAATTAAAGTTAAGATGTGAGCACAGAGAATACTTAAAACATCCCATACACATTTTAGAGACATTAGAGAACATCTCTGGTGTGAACTTGGATTACTTCAATGACAATTAAAGAGCTTTTAACATAAATGTTTTTATCTTTTTACCCTGAGGCCCACATATAATGTTAGTAAAGGTATTTTGCACCAAAACAGTCATGGTTTAGTATTAAATTATCATTACCCACCTTCTCTCTGACTTTTTGCAGCTTTTTATTATAAAAAAATATTTTTTTTTTTTACATTACAAATACATATTTGTAATATATATTATTTTTATTTAATTTTATTATTATTTTTTATGTTTAAATCTGAACTACAGCAGAAAAATATCTCTATTTATACTTTAAAAAAGAATTGGAATAGTGTAAGCCACATAGATATAAAACAGACCATTTCTGTCCTGCTATCTTATTGTGTGTAATTCATAAATTACACTACAAGTTATGTGACGTCAGTTCAGTAGGCTGTCAAATCCTGGAGGACAATTTGACTTTCCCGAAATAGCAAGGCGGCAGCTCTATTGATGAGCCATAAAAGATATAAACACTGCACACACTTTTGTTTACATGCTGGTAACTGTCCCAAATGACAAATGGGGATGTTTCAATAGAACAGGCTCTGGCCTTGCAATTGGCATGCAGCAATTTCCTGGCCCTGTTAAAAGCACTTACACAAGACAGATAAAAGCGCTTTCAATTCATCAACTTAATAATCCGAGTGCCAGGCTCTGACTGAATGCTCTGAGAACAGGGAAAACATGATTTTTTTCTGAAAGACCAGGGGATTTGTGTGCACAAAACTCTTGGGTAATTCTCTCAAACTGCAACTTTATATGAGAAGTAACATTTCTTTAAAAGTCAGATGCTAGTATTCAGTGTTTTCTCTCATTTTACACACACACACACACACACATCTCTCCTTTCTGCTTAGTCTGTCTCTTGGTTTCTTTTACTCTCTTTTGCCGTCTGTAAGGCAGAAGATTTCCACCAATAGCAGGTAACCATGACATTTCCATCTCAGCTTCCTCCCCCAAAATTCAAGACAAAGAGAGAAAGCTGTGTGGAGGTATCAGATGAGGGTTAATAGACAGCTGATTTTGGCAGGCCTCAAGGGAAAAGAAGTCACAGACTTCATATTCATGATCGGCACAGACCTCTCACCTGAGACTGTCTCTGTCTGGACACTTTCCTGTCATTCTCTCTTCATCTGCAGTGCATGAGCTCTCATTCAGGAACTTGTTTGGGGTTTATTTTACATATACTTCCTTCTCTACGCTCGAGTAGCAAGACTTTAAAAAATCTGCATAAAGTCAGGTCCACATTGCAGGACCCTGTTCACATTCCCATGCACAAGAAAACAACAGCAGAGTCAGAAAAAGTGAGAAAGCAAGCTTACTAGGTTTGTAAAAGCAGAAACATGTAATCAAACAGCTCCCACTTAAACAGGAAACAGCGGCCAACCAGAGATTGTTATTTTATGTGACGTTTAGAAGTGGGACAATCTAAAATAGGGAGATTTGAGATTTGTTTGATAGGGATGCATAGCATACACTAATGTTCAAATGTTTGGGGTTAGTAAACATTTTTTTAAAGTATTTAATACTTTTAATCAGCAAAGATGCATTGATCAAACCTGACAGTAAAGACATTTACGATGTTACAAAATATATATATATATATATTTTTTTTAATGCTGTTCTTCTGAATCTGTTTTCAACATTGATAATAATGAGAAATGTTTCTTGAGCATCAAATCAGCATGTTAGAATGATTTCTGAAGGAGCATGTGACACTGAAGACTGAAGTAATGGTTGCTGAAAATTCAGCATTGCCATCACAGGAATAAACCAAATTGTATACATTTTTTAATATATTAAAACAGAAAACAGTTATTTTAAACAGTAATATTATTCACAATATTACTCTTTTTACTGTATTTTTGATATAATACATGCATCCTTGGTGAACATATGAGAATAATATTTTGAAAAATCTTCTCGACCCCACAATCTATTTAGACAAAATAGTACTGAATTTTAATATCGACTACTTATCGGTTATCAGCCATAATATAAAAATAATTATTGCTTAATGCCATCTGTCAGAAATGTAATATCTGTGCAGTCTAATGATGCCATAAACCCTGTAAACTTTGATTAATAGAGCTTAGAGAGTTTTTCACTTGCAAGCACCTGTTGTGGAAGCATTCTTTTCTGGCTTTTTTATAACATTTAAAATCATAATTTCCTTGCGAGCTCACCTCTTTGTACCAGCATGGTCACCTCACTGCCTTTGGGGCACTTGCTGAGCAGATCGACCACCTGATTGTGCGTCAGGTTCTGCACGTTCCTCTTGTTAACCTCCATGATGATGTCTCCCTCCCTCAGGCCTCTGCATCGTGGGTAATCCACTATCTGCTTCACTCGCTGGCCTCCCCCAGACGGGCTGTCTGCTATTGTGAAGCCAAATCCTTTGTCACCCTTCTCCATGTGGACAGTAATGAGCTCGGGCTGGGTTGCGATCGAAGATGCCAGTGTGACCACGTCGCTGGGATAACCGTGAGAGCCATTGGAAGCCACCTCTGCTGAAGGGCTGTGGGGGCGAGGTGGGTCGCTGGAGCCGTTCAAACTACCGCCGCCACCTGTAGTTTCACTCCCGTGACTTGATGGCGAGTCGTAGCTTTCTTTTCCATTGACGATGATGGGCTCCTTGTCCAGAATGGCCACAGAAGTCACCAGGCTGGTGTTGGGGTCATCAGGGTCAAAGGGTAAGGGGTAGCCACGGCAAAGTTCAAGGTCGACCATAGAGCCGATAGGGATGGACTGGAATATCTTCACAACCTGGGCATGTGTGTAACCCAACACGCAAGTGTCATTCACACTCACGATAACGTCACCTGTGGGAACAAAACAAAACAGGTGTTGGCCCAAGAACAAAGACTACTCAAAGATGTGTTATGAGACCACTGTTTTCAGTTGTACCTGTTTCCATCTTTCCATCCAGAGCAGCTGGTCCATCAAGCACCAGACTCTTAATCTGCAGGAACTCGTCTGGTTCGTCTCCTCCTACCACGGTGAAGCCAAACCCACGCCTACTCTTCTTCAGCTTGGTGTTAATGAATGTCCCCTTCAGTTCTGCAGGGTTCCTTGTGAAAAATGGCTTCCCTCCTGCAGTAAGAAAAGCATTGCACCATTTGTGAGCTATGGGAATATGTGAAAGTAAATCTGTTGGCCCCTCTATATGAGATGGTTATGGATACCTCTGTGTATTACAACACAGCAAATCTTAAGAACATTTTGAGTTTCAAAAGCTGTACAACAAAGTTAACTTTACCGACCACAGTGTAATTAAATTGCCGTGACAAAAGCAGCATATTTTGTTAATGTCTGCTTGTCTGGCTGTCTGTCTGTCTACCCATATACCAACTAACTGACTGTCTATTTGTCTGCCTGTAAATGTCTGTCTGATAACTACTAACTATTTGACTATCTGTCTGTAAACTGTCTAACTACTAACTTATCTATCTATCTATCTATCTATCTATCTATTACATAACTATCGATCTGTCTAACTTTAATGCCATGTCAACATCCAAATTGAACCTTCCTGAGAATAATTTTGTGAAATAACTGTGTTTTGCGTTATCGTAGTTGTACAGCAAAATGGCAAAATGAATGTTAGTAGATGCACCAGCTGGCAATCAGTCCTAGATCAGAGCAAAATTGCTGTTAGTACAAGATACATGTTAGAATGAGATGAGAGAATGGAGGAGCGAACACAGTAGAAGAATGTGATTGGCTAGATAGATGACGTATGATCTGTTCATCATGGTCTGTTATGACAGAAGAACCAGAGAAAACTGCAGAGATACCCTAAGGAGAGAGACACACTGTACACTGAATGCAAATGACTGGATATGATTAAGATATATATGTATGCAAGAGGGAAAATGTGACAGACAGAGAAACAGAGCTGTCCGTAACGGAATAAAATCTAAATGCACACATATACACAAAATTAATATACAATGGGGTCTAAAAGTCTGAGACCACTAGTGAAAAATGTGTATATTTCTATTTTCTAATTTAATACCAATTTTTCATTACAGATTATATTGTTAGAACAGAAATAATGCATAATATTTTTAAAGGTTTAAATTTGATTTTGAATCCCAGTATTTCTATATGGATCTATTATAAGGCCATAGTATATAATATTACATGTGTGTGTGCGTATGTTTATATAATATACAGTATATGTATACATTTTGGTCCAATGTCAATTTTTTCTAACATACTCATTCTTTAGAGCATAAGCCTTGGCTGAATTTTCAAGCGTCAAATCATTACTGATACAATCTTTTGAAACGACAGCATTTCTCTTAATTCAGCACATCCTTGACTTTGACCATAATGCATCTTTTGTATCTAACATTATAGAAAGCCACCACAGAAATTGAACGAGTGCCCACATGAAGACACCAGAGAGAAATGGCAAATGGTGTGAGGGAAAATGCATGATCTTCCACTCAAAAAAAGAGTGTTTGCTAAATATTTAAATAAGCAGCTTATCATCACGCGATAAAACAACACAGGGACGGAAGAGACAGAGAGCTGAGGGAAGGAAGACTTGGAAAAAGTGAAAAGGAGTGAGTGAATAGTGAATGTCCAGAGAGGAATACGCCACGCACGGGTGTGTATGTGTTTGTTACAAACAAAAAAAGGAGGCAGCACATACGTTTAGCCCCCAGTTGGGATGCTAGTGGAGGAGCGGTGCCGGGTTCTCTGTAAGTCTCTTGGTGGTTAGCAGCATAGCTCGCTAGCGGTGCTCCTGTCGAATGCTCCTCTATCCATTCTGAAAGAGTGAAGGGTGCACTTCCTTTTTTGTGTGTCTCTCAAGCCAGTCGCATTTCCTGTCTATTCAAACTAATACTGAGGCTGTGCAGCTGCCAGCTTTACACCTTTAGAGCCCCCATGGTGTCCTAACTTCCTCTAGGATTAAAACTTGCATATTGTCAGTACTGTATCACAAGCAGTGGCTGAATATGAGATACCTTTGAACTTGAGGGAGAAGTTATTAGGTAATCAAGAAAGCAATATTCAGCTGAGTTGGCTGGGAACAAGATCAAGGACATGCCCCAGCATGGCAACCTGCATTTCAGTAGAACTTTCTAGACCATTTATAGAATGAGTAGCCTTTAACATGAGCTCATAACTCATTTTCTTAAAGGTAAAGTTCCAAACTTGTATGACTTTCAGAATCAAAATCAGTTTATTAGCATAGTTGTGACATAGGAAATTCTTTCTCTCTTCTGGATCAACACGAGTGATGATTTTCTTTTTTTCAGAAATGGTGACAGAACTATTGGGTTTATTATTTTTTTTAAGAAAGTAAATGAAGTTGATGAGCTAATTTTGACTTTAAATGCTACTTTTTAAATATTTAATATTAACATTAAGGAAGAAAAATGGATCGCAGATGGCATTTCATGTTGACATTAATAATGGATTCTCCTTGTTATTAACTAGGAATAAAATGAATAAACAGGATTAACAAAAAAAGACAAACTAGCCTAAAACATTATCATTTATTCATTAAAATGCATCAAGTCTTGTGTACTGAAATAAATAAAAAAATCACCTGTATCCACTTGATGTTAGACTTCTCTTTTTGTTTTCTTTCAAGAATTAAACATTGATGACAAAAACCTAAAGCACTGTTTTCAGCAGTAATGCATCAGTGAAATTACTTAAGCCATGAAAAGATTAACTGTAATCCCACCATTCCAAAACCAAAGCTGCAACAAAACTCTAAATGACAAACATGGACAATTAGAAACGTGTAAGAAAAGAAAGAAATGGCGGCATGTTGGGCCTGAATCGAACCTTGGATATACCGCTCACCTTCAGCGGGCTGAGACTGCTCCAGTTGCTTCTTCCTTTTAGCCTCCAGAATTGGGTTTTCATACTGCGTCTTCCTGTTAACATGGCTGGGAGGTGGAGAAAAGGGAGAGAGTGAGAAAGAGAGAGAGAGAGGTGATAAAGATGAGCGAGCAGAGGACACAGTCAATAACAGAACCAGAGGGAGAAACAGGAAATATAATGAGAGGGCATGTAAAGGTTGAGCATAAGGAGAGCAGGTAAGCGGACAAGAAATAAAGTGAATTAATTCAGAGAAAAGGCAATAACGGAGGCTTAAACTATGGCTGAAAGCCTCTGCATTCATTTAAAATTCATTTAAAACTGAGGGGGGAAAAAGTGTGCTATTCTCTCTCATCTTATGCGCTTAAAAGCAAAATCTCTCCACCAGACGGCTCAGCCGCGTTTGACATTGAAATGTGCTTTCATGCATATGAAAATATCGCTTTCTTTACCATGGCAATGCCTGAAATGTTCCAGCGCCTGGGACACAGAGCTGTTGTATTAGCATAAAGCCTGCAGCACACAGGAAATTCATTACAACAGCTCCCATAAAGAAAACTTGCCAGTGCCAGTTTCTAATAGGCCAATGAAAGCAGCACACATTTCAAATTTTTTTGTGAAAGCAAGAACTCATTATCTCTCCTGAGCAGCAATAGCAAATACGTCCGACTACTGTACTGTTCTAATGAATCTATAAATGTCGACCAACAATAATTACTTACAAATAACGATCTACTCGTGAAGGATTCTCTCAGTAGCCTCTGTCTCATACATCTTCGCCCTTCCTGATCTTTCCCGAGTTCCTGAGATTTGCGCAAATGTGTAATAGACAAGCTGTCGCTAAATCAGTGATGTACTTGATCAAGTTTGAGTGTGTCATTTTTTAGATGTTAAAATAATTGGCCTAAAAATCACTATAACTAAGCCATGTAGGTTAATTTACCCAAAAGTGTAAACACTGTAATTCTGTAAAACATTCAAAACATTAGTGGCATCCCGGATGATAGAGTATACATTATGCACTATGTATTTATCATCAAGCATTGGAGTCGGAATTATCTGGAATTCTGAAGTGCACTTTTTCTTTTTGAAATCCTCAGTAACTCAATATCACAATCACATAATGCAAAATGGCTTAGTACAGTGCATACTTAGAAAAGTATGTGAATTAGGACATACCTATTGATCTGTCAGCAACAGATCACATAGCAACACGGGATCAACCAATGGCATGAGTTTGGGGGCGGGATTATGTGTTTGTTTGACCAATAACAGCAAGGGGGAGTTTTTGGTGAAACCTGTTTAACAATGATTATTTAACAAAACTAGATTATTTGCTAACACATTACAATAAGGTCCCATTTCTTAATGCTAGTTGATGCTTTAACTAAAACCACACAGTAAAAAAAATCTCATAAAAAAAAAAAAAAGGTAAAATCACTGGCTGCAGTGATTAAGATATATATGTATGCAAGAGGGAATGTTCCTCTTTAAATTTCCATAAGAAAAACCATAAAATTAAAGTCAAATATTTCAATTCAAAGAGGGAAAAATCTTTAAACTGTAAAAATAATAAAAAATTAAATAATAATAATGATAAAAAATGGTAAAATGACTGCCGAACAAAAAATGTATAAAGTAAAATATCTTAATTCAAGAAAATTCAAGGAAAATTGTAAAATAATCTAAAATTTGTCATTTAAATTTCTGTAAAATTATTGTTTTTGCACTTTATTTGAATAAATATATTTTACTGTAATTTTGTGGTTTTTGGTTTGACAGTTTTTTTTACGATTTTTTTTTACTGTGTAACTAAAATGGGCAATACATTTGTTTATTAATCTTCATTAACGTTAGTTAATAAAAATAAAACTTTTAATTTGATTTGAATTTAATAATGTATTAGTGTTGAAATTAACAAATTTTCATTGTTACCTGTTCACATTAACTAATGTCAACAAAAAGAACCTTAATGTTATCCTTTTCTTTAGTTTCTTTTTAAAAATTATTCACGTGAAGAATTTGCATCATGAAATTTCACCCAGCAATATAATATAATTGATAAATTATTAATTGATATATATTGATATATATATATTGATTGGTGAAGAAGGGAGCGTAACCTCCAACCAAAAGCAACTGCTAGCCAGTAAGTCGTGTCCTTCCCCCCCACATTATTACTGCGACTCTACTGAGAAATTGGTCATTAATCTGTTTGCATCCCATCTTCCCTCTCTACAGGATCAAGTCTCTACCATGCGACCGGATACTCTCGTACCTACTGTCCACATCCCGCAGTCACGCCATCTATTTAATGGCTCCGATTTCTCAAATCAATAGCTATTGACTGTGCTCTTCCAATCAGCCCCGGACACAAACACAGGGCTTCTCAAGGCCACTGCCTGCATCACCTAATCCGTTACTAATGATGAATCAGCCCTTCAATTACAACGGCACACTGAACAGCAGAGAGAGCTCTGCGTGTTGATATAGTGTGCTTTGACGATGGTAAAACTGATTAAAGCAACAAATTATTCAATGATTTGACTGTCACCGTTAGCTCGTCATAATGGTTTCGGATCTCTAGAGCTATTTGCATGCATAATGAAAACAGAACCACTCCCAGCTGCGAGAATCCTGAGTTAAACTGCAAACGCTTCAGCGGTAGAAATAGTAACAATGAATATTTTATACCATGCAGTGCCAATGACATCCCAAATGAACCTTGTTTGAAAGTAATGAAATGTGTTTTACGGTCATTCCAAAACGAAAACCAAACAACTAGACTGAAACACAGCAGTGCAGGTGCATTGTGGACAGACATTACCCTTTGCACTGATCTGGGATCAATTGTGAGGTGGGTTTTCATAATTATGTTAAGCATTTGAGAGAAAACATCTGGTCCCAAAAGCAGCACAGACGCATCGATCTAACCCTGAACAGCAGAGAGAGCTCTGCGTGTTGATATAGTGTGCTTTGACGATGGTAAAACTGATTAAAGCAACAAATTATTCAATGATTTGACTGTCACCGTTAGCTCGTCATAATGGTTTCGGATCTCTAGAGCTATTTGCATGCATAATGAAAACAGAACCACTCCCAGCTGCGAGAATCCTGAGTTAAACTGCAAACGCTTCAGCGGTAGAAATAGTAACAATGAATATTTTATACCATGCAGTGCCAATGACATCCCAAATGAACCTTGTTTGAAAGTAATGAAATGTGTTTTACGGTCATTCCAAAACGAAAACCAAACAACTAGACTGAAACACAGCAGTGCAGGTGCATTGTGGACAGACATTACACTTTGCACTGATCTGGGATCAATTGTGAGGTGGGTTTTCATAATTATGTTGAGCATTTGAGAGAAAACATCTGGTCCCAAAAGCAGCACAGACGCATCGATCTAACCCCCCCCCCAAAAAAACATGCAGGTTGTGTCTGTATGGGTTTATTTCCCCTTGGAATAGTGGCCTACCTAGCTCATTGTCCAGTTCCTCTGTATGTACCCCTTCTTCTCGAGAGGGAGTAAAAGGGGAGCAGGTGTGCACAAAGTGGGGCGAGAAAAGGAGAGGCAGAGAGGGTTAGTTGATAAAAAAAAGCAAAATTACAGCTCAAAGCTTTATAATTATGCCACCATATTATATACACAATGGAAACGTTTTTCTTATGCAAATCATAAAATGTAAAATTAGTGGCATTTTTAATAGCAAAATGATCTGGATTGTGGCTGAGTTAATACAGGATTACTGCATGAGATTTGAGCAACTGAAAATCATATTCTGCATAATCATAAAACTGCTCTGGAAATCACTCCAGGTTCCACTGCACAGGGATTGGAATTGGAGGTTCATTTGTTTTTGTGGAAGGAGATTCAAAATAGTCCAGACCCTCCTTATAGCATTATAGCTGCTGCCTTAGTCATTTTGTCACAGGGTATGAGATTGGCTGTTATAGCTAAAACAGCTCCAGAGCGCCATCTACAGGCTATCATGAGATTACAATGATGATGTGAGGGCTTGAGCATGAATGGTTATCTATAGGTCTGAAGCTGTATTTGCTATGGTGACACAGATATTATTTAAAATTTTAGATTTACAACACTAAAAGCTTATGTATGCACAACACCACAAAAACACTTGCAAGTAAGCGTTATGAATGCATGTCACCATGAAACTGATATTTGCACAAGCAAACCGGACAAAAACTCAACCACATATCCATACCATCATCTTCACATTCCTCCAGGGGTTTCTGAGGTTTGTCCAGGCATCGGGGATCTATCCAGGATGTTGTCTTTGTGTTGTGGCTATGAATAGATGCAGAATACAGACAGTGAGGCATTGTTCTAAAAGATGCCTGCAGAACAACATCCTGTGGCTTTTTTCTGCGTCCCAGCAGGCAGGAAAATGTATACTAAAGTTTGATACTTCCTGTCTTGATATCTGAAAAACTGCCAGTAGCAATATATAAACTTAAAATAAGAAACAGAAAACTACTGTAACCTCAGGAATTTATAGTGCAATCTGTCTATGCATAAAAATATCTAAAAATAGCGATAGTGCTTTCCCAGAAGTATTAAAGGAATTTTGGACAATCGTGTAAAATGCACAGTTGAAAATTGATGCATTTCATTGCCTTAAATTCGAAAGATCAAACCAAGTTGCATCTTCAAACAAATGATCTTAGAACTTTTCTTAAATCTAATGTCACTTCTGCATGACACCCATCTGAGAAATTAATTATTTAAAAAAACATGTTTAACAACAAGAAGCTATCATAAACAAGTTAACAAATATATTAAAGTTTAAATATTAATCAATATTATTGATATTAAATATGAAAAATAAAAAAATGTACAACTTAAATAACAATAGCAAATATTGAATAAAAATAACAATATTACATTATTATAACCAATTAACACAGAAATTATGATAAAAATTAAAATACAGCTATTCTCATTTGTGAGAATGAAGTGACTGATTTATGCATTAACTTCTCTTTTGATTTTTTTTTATTGATCTGTCGACCTATAATTGATTATCAACTTCTCTATTGACACACACAACTTCTCTATCTGTTACCCTATTTTAAATTTCCATACATCTGACCATATTTGCTATTACTTTAATACAATAAATTGAATTAGTTTAATTCAAAAACACATATTAGTTCAATTTTGCCTTTTCTTTATTCATTTTTGTTCTTAATTTAGTTTATTTAATTATGAAATATTATTATATTTTCAGTATGAAATATAAAAATAAATTGCTACTTGGTTTGATATTTTGCATTATTTATTTATGCAGACATTTATGTATTTTTCAAGTCTGCGGAGTCCAAAAAATGTTTGTGGTCACTGTAAATGTCCATCTAATTATAAAGAGAGCAGTTGGTTCTTACTCTATAAAGTAGACCTCTCCGCTCTCAGTGTAGGCCATCTCCCAGTTTTCGGGCAGAGGCCCCTGAGGTTCCTCTTCCGTGGGATAGCCGGGGTGTGTATGTGTGTTCTGAGAGCTCTCCGTGGTTGACGCCGAGGTGTTGTTGAGCCCGTAGGGTTGAACGTAGTCGCGGGCGAAGGGCCGCACAGAAGGGTGGTCGTCCGGTTCACTTGAGTCTCCTGCATGCACACAGAAGATCACTACACAAATACAGACCCTCTCAGTTCAACAAGGCTCTGGTTAAGAACCGCATCTTAAATGACTGTGGCAATGTACTTTTGCTACAGCAAATGATTTGGAAGTTTACACTTCCTGTAAACTCTGGAGTGATCAAACACCATTCACACTCTACTGTACACAAATATGCATACCAACACCTGGCTGCCTGACACTTTCCCACCCACACCAAAAAATGAAATCACCAACATCCCCTCAAATCAATAAGAGTGTAAACGGTTCACACTTAACCTTCTTGAAGAGGTGAGGAATCTAAACAAATCGACTCTCAACTGCATTGCATGGCACGCTTGACTGAATTAGCGGCTTTAAATCAAACCACTCTGCCAAATCAAAGGCATGAACCTGTATGAATTTTGCCTTTTCTAAATCAAGGGCCCTAGAATAAACTTGGATATTGAAAATAACACGCAATATAAAAAAAATTATCATACAGTCAAATATACTCTCGAAGTAAATGCTTACAGAAACGAGCTTGTGTAATAAGGAGCAGGCATTTACTGGTATTTACAACCGTTTTAGGCGATTCAAACAAGTTGTCAGACGAACCGTTGTCAGATGCTGTTAACACCTAGTAATAGTGACATGTCTCAAATGCGTCTCTACTGTTTAAATATTTGAGGTCAGTAAGATTTTTATTATTTTTAAAAATAAATTCATACTTTTATTCAGCAAGGGTGCATTCAACTGATCAAAAGTGACAGTAAAGACATTTATAACTACATAAAATCTATTTAAAATAAATGCTGTGCTTATGTATTTTCAAAAATCCTGGATAAAAATGCTTCACATGCACAAAAATATTAAGCAGCAACTGTTTTCAACATTGATAATGAATATGTTTCTTGAGCAGCAAATCAGCATATTAGAATGATTTCTGATCACCGAATGTCACATGATCCTTCAGAAATCATTCTAAAGAAGTAATGATGTTGAAAATTCATCTTTGCCATCTTTTGCCAGGAATAAATTATATTTTAAAATATATTCAAATAACAAAAAAAGTTAATTGAACTGTAAACATATTTAACAATATTACTGATTTGAACGTATTTTTGATCAAATAAATAGTGAGCATTAAACACTTCTTTTAAAAAATGTGAACAATAGTGTACATACATAATTCACTGCCAGTGTGTTACTTCATAAAGCACAAAAAAAGCACTGTTTCCAAATATACTCCTACTTTCTAATCACACAGCAAACGTGACATTTAGAATGCTCAGTGTTACTGTAGTTGAGCAGCTTTATTAACTAAACCTTAGATGTGTACCTACTCAGATGGGGTAAATGTCCCTTCTTTTAGCATAACGATTGAATGACAGGTCAACGGGCGGTGCTTCATTCTTGTCCAGTACACAATGTGCAAATGAATATGATTTGAGTAATAGAATCGCATCACGAAACTGCTGACTCTAGGGACTTAGTGCTGTCCACTGGGGAAGTCGTGGCCTAATGGTTAGAGAGTCGGACTCATAACCCAAAGGTTGTGGGTTCGAGTCTCGTACCGGCAGGGATTGTAGGTGGGGGGAGTGAATGTACAGTGCTCTCTCCCACCTTCAATACCACGACTGAGGTGCCCTTGAGCAAAGCCCGACCAAACCCCCAACTGCGCCGCAGCATAAATGGCTGCCCACTGCTCCGGGTGTGTGTTCACGGTGTGTGTGTGTTCACTGCTGTGTGTGTCCACTTTGGATGAGCACTAATTCCGAGTATGGGTCACCATACTTGGCCACATGTCACATCACTTCACTTTTGATCAGATCACAGAAGATGTCAATACCTCTCATCGACCAGCAGCTATATCACACGGCAATCTATTTCAGAGACGGACGTCCTCTAAGAACACCACACCAAATGAATGCAACCCATCCAATACTCTGATACAGAGTGTGGAAGTTGGTAGAGTCAAATCAATAAATATAGACAAGGAGAGTCCATCTTGGTGTTTTCGAACACAAACAAAACCCTCTACCACAGCCAGATGGCGCTCTTTCCCCCTTCCTCCCTGAATCGTAATGGCAAAGGAAAAGGAAAGCAACAAAGAGGCATCACTCATCCCTTCTCCCATGTGCCAGACGGAAAGGCAAACAAATCGGCTCGCTGCTGACCTGTGAAGCTACTGTTCATTTCAGGAACCTCATCATCATCCTCAGTCTCTGTAGGCACTATTCCAGCATTTTGCATCTCATTGTAGGACTTGGTTCGGCGTGGGGTCGACTGCTGGGAACCAGGAAGACTGTCTTGCAGAGCATCGCCAGTAATCACTTTCCCACTAGGGGGCTGGCTGGGCGGCTTGGGTGTTCCATAATAGTTACCTAGGCAACAAGAGGATATTACCAGCATTCAGAACAGGAGGTTTAAAGGAAATGCAAGACATGATGATGTGGGGTTTTGAAAATGCTCTATTATGAAAATGACTGCTTGTCTAAGTGAAGTTTGTTCAAGGGAGATAATGGTATCATGGTAATGAGCGCATACAATGGACAGAGCTGTCTGTCTGAAAGAAAAGCACTTCACGTCATTAAATCAGAGTAATACATTTAGAGTTCAACCACGCCAGGCCGAGTGATAAACCTTAATATTAATAAAGAGATTCATTTTGACGAAATACAACAACAGGATGGAGTAAAAATAAAGATGTCAAGATTTTAACTATTGACAAAAGTGTCATTTGTTAGGTATCTAATGATTAAACACTCATTTACTATGTTTTTATGTGAATTCTTTTTTATCAATTATAATAAAAATATTAGATGATAAATAAACCAGCAAATAAATAAATAAAGTTTAACTAATAAAAAGTTTAATTCTAAGAAAGTTTTAGAATTAAAAAAAAGTAAAATAAAATGTTACAATTTGATATGAATAAGAATTAAGGTTATGCGCTATTTCTAGGTCAGGTCACTTATTAAATAAGTAAATTTGAGACACTGATAATCTGAAAATATGGGATTAAGTATGTTGAAATAAATAATTATGATTGTCCACATGTGTACCGAACAAATTCAGCATTTTAACCACTGCACTAGTGGAACTTCATTGGAAACTTCCAGTTTTATATATTGTTACTTTTGATAATAAAAAGTCCCATCTTTCAAATTATGTCCATTTTATCAGGAAATTCAAACATTAAATGGAGTTTTGACGCTCTTTGATGTGGCATGACATTACTATTTAGGTGCATCATTTCAAACTGTAGCGCGGAGCACGAGCACGATCATCCCTTCCTCTTTACTAATAGTTTTAATGCGAAATAAACATGAATGAATATCTCATGCCTCATGCAATCGCTCAATCAGTGTTTCAACCGTGAAAAGACGTCAATAAAACAGCTTGTAAACAAAATGTCACGTAGCATTCCATTTACCTTAGGCAAGTCATCAATGTCCACAGCTCGTTATTTGCCAGAGAAATTAAGTCTAGAGAAGAGCATTTCGCAAAATATTAAGCTATATACTCATTATATTTTACTCTACCTGTTATAACATCACTATGGTGATGTCTTAATTAGGCTATTTAATTTATGTTTAAATAAATCTGTTGTGACAAGTTATGACAGCCACTGTGTAAATGAATATATTTCAACAACAAATAGAAATTGTATAATTTAGAAGTTAATTTAAAAACTGCATTATGTGCAATTTATATGTTTGCATATTTTTTTTAAAGTTGAGTGTTGATTATTTTATTTAAAAAATAAATAATGAGTAATTAAATTTAAGTTTGGGCTCTGTTGTTAATTGTAACTTTATAGTAATGTAAAAGGGCTCCCTATATTTTAGAGCATATGCTGAGGTAGATTTTTATTATTATTATTATTATTATTTTTTAGAAAATTGTAATTATAATAGAATGTATTTAAAGAAATAGCTATTTCTTCAGTAAACCACTGTTTAATTAAAAAAAAAACATTTATTTTACTTTTTTAAATTCTGACAATTATTTAAAAAGTAACATTGTAACATATAATGGCCAATCAAAAAGCATGTGTTTAAACTCTATAGATTGCAGTTTACCTTCGTAAGATCCGATCTCCAACAGTGTCCCACTCTGTTCAAGCTTCAGAAACTCGTCCACTGACAAGAAATTATAATCTACTCCTGGCACCTCTCCGTCACGAGGGAGGCGGGTCGTACCTGTGACCAGCAAAAAAGGAGAAAGATCCCATAAGAGACTGACATCAGGAAACTGCTAGTTTATGCTTAAAACCACATATACACAATGTCTATGATTACCACCTACATCAGGGCCAACAACAGCCACATGCTACAGTCTACAGGCTCCTGGAAGCCAAACGCTGGGTGTGAAATCAGTGTGAGAGAGCTTTGCACAGCTAAAAGTGAAGATGTTGTAACACCTTGATGATAATTGGTTGTAGGAGAGCAAAGTGTGGCTCCAACCCCCACTGTATTGCTCTAACTTCATATTAGATTAAAGCAGCTTTAGGGATCAAAGAGTCCATACGGCTGCTCTGCCTCCTCTATCACATTCCCTTACACCCCGTTTAGACCTCGTATTAAAATCCATCTCAGGCGATCCCATCACAAATGGTCAGTACTAAATACGGGTGTAAATAGGGTTCAAATACAATGGTAAAAGACCGGCTACTGACCTGTCAATCAACCAACCAACCATGCACTTAAAGGGGTGGTTGATTGCGATTTCACTTTTTTAAACGTTAGTTAGTGTGTAATGTTGCTGTTTGAACATAAACAATATCTGCAAAATTACGAAGCTGAAAGTTCAATGCAAACGGAGATATCATCTTTTAAAATTCTGGCAGTTTAATGCCTACAAAAATGGCTCGTAGGGACTACAACGAGTTACTTCCCGGGTTCGTGACATCACAAACCCAGATAAACCCCTCCCTCGGGAAAAGGCAGCAAATGGGGCAAGGCCATGCTGCGCTGCTTTAGAGAAGAGGAAGAGAAAACTAGAGGTGCACGTAAAAATCTATTCATATATGAACAAATGAACCTTGTTTGAAAGTAATGAAATGTGTTTTACGGTCATTCCAAAACGAAAACCAAACAACTAGACTGAAACACAGCAGTGCAGGTGCATTGTGGACAGACATTACACTTTGCACTGATCTGGGATCAATTGTGAGGTGGGTTTTCATAATTATGTTGAGCATTTGAGAGAAAACATCTGGTCCCAAAAGCAGCACAGACGCATCGATCTAACCCCCCCCCCAAAAAAACATGCAGGTTGTGTCTGTATGGGTTTATTTCCCCTTGGAATAGTGGCCTACCTAGCTCATTGTCCAGTTCCTCTGTATGTACCCCTTCTTCTCGAGAGGGAGTAAAAGGGGAGCAGGTGTGCACAAAGTGGGGCGAGAAAAAGAGAGGCAGAGAGGGTTAGTTGATAAAAAAAAGCAAAATTACAGCTCAAAGCTTTATAATTATGCCACCATATTATATACACAATGGAAACGTTTTTCTTATGCAAATCATAAAATGTAAAATTAGTGGCATTTTTAATAGCAAAATGATCTGGATTGTGGCTGAGTTAATACAGGATTACTGCATGAGATTTGAGCAACTGAAAATCATATTCTGCATAATCATAAAACTGCTCTAGAAATCACTCCAGGTTCCACTGCACAGGGATTGGAATTGGAGGTTCATTTGTTTTTGTGGAAGGAGATTCAAAATAGTCCAGACCCTCCTTATAGCATTATAGCTGCTGCCTTAGTCATTTTGTCACAGGGTATGAGATTGGCTGTTATAGCTAAAACAGCTCCAGAGCGCCATCTACAGGCTATCATGAGATTACAATGATGATGTGAGGGCTTGAGCATGAATGGTTATCTATAGGTCTGAAGCTGTATTTGCTATGGTGACACAGATATTATTTAAAATTTTAGATTTACAACACTAAAAGCTTATGTATGCACAACACCACAAAAACACTTGCAAGTAAGCGTTATGAATGCATGTCACCATGAAACTGATATTTGCACAAGCAAACCGGACAAAAACTCAACCACATATCCATACCATCATCTTCACATTCCTCCAGGGGTTTCTGAGGTTTGTCCAGGCATCGGGGATCTATCCAGGATGTTGTCTTTGTGTTGTGGCTATGAATAGATGCAGAATACAGACAGTGAGGCATTGTTCTAAAAGATGCCTGCAGAACAACATCCTGTGGCTTTTTTCTGCGTCCCAGCAGGCAGGAAAATGTATACTAAAGTTTGATACTTCCTGTCTTGATATCTGAAAAACTGCCAGTAGCAATATATAAACTTAAAATAAGAAACAGAAAACTACTGTAACCTCAGGAATTTATAGTGCAATCTGTCTATGCATAAAAATATCTAAAAATAGCGATAGTGCTTTCCCAGAAGTATTAAAGGAATTTTGGACAATCGTGTAAAATGCACAGTTGAAAATTGATGCATTTCATTGCCTTAAATTCGAAAGATCAAACCAAGTTGCATCTTCAAACAAATGATCTTAGAACTTTTCTTAAATCTAATGTCACTTCTGCATGACACCCATCTGAGAAATTAATTATTTAAAAAAACATGTTTAACAACAAGAAGCTATCATAAACAAGTTAACAAATATATTAAAGTTTAAATATTAATCAATATTATTGATATTAAATATGAAAAATAAAAAAATGTACAACTTAAATAACAATAGCAAATATTGAATAAAAATAACAATATTACATTATTATAACCAATTAACACAGAAATTATGATAAAAATTAAAATACAGCTATTCTCATTTGTGAGAATGAAGTGACTGATTTATGCATTAACTTCTCTTTTGATTTTTTTTTATTGATCTGTCGACCTATAATTGATTATCAACTTCTCTATTGACACACACAACTTCTCTATCTGTTACCCTATTTTAAATTTCCATACATCTGACCATATTTGCTATTACTTTAATACAATAAATTGAATTAGTTTAATTCAAAAACACATATTAGTTCAATTTTGCCTTTTCTTTATTCATTTTTGTTCTTAATTTAGTTTATTTAATTATGAAATATTATTATATTTTCAGTATGAAATATAAAAATAAATTGCTACTTGGTTTGATATTTTGCATTATTTATTTATGCAGACATTTATGTATTTTTCAAGTCTGCGGAGTCCAAAAAATGTTTGTGGTCACTGTAAATGTCCATCTAATTATAAAGAGAGCAGTTGGTTCTTACTCTATAAAGTAGACCTCTCCGCTCTCAGTGTAGGCCATCTCCCAGTTTTCGGGCAGAGGCCCCTGAGGTTCCTCTTCCGTGGGATAGCCGGGGTGTGTATGTGTGTTCTGAGAGCTCTCCGTGGTTGACGCCGAGGTGTTGTTGAGCCCGTAGGGTTGAACGTAGTCGCGGGCGAAGGGCCGCACAGAAGGGTGGTCGTCCGGTTCACTTGAGTCTCCTGCATGCACACAGAAGATCACTACACAAATACAGACCCTCTCAGTTCAACAAGGCTCTGGTTAAGAACCGCATCTTAAATGACTGTGGCAATGTACTTTTGCTACAGCAAATGATTTGGAAGTTTACACTTCCTGTAAACTCTGGAGTGATCAAACACCATTCACACTCTACTGTACACAAATATGCATACCAACACCTGGCTGCCTGACACTTTCCCACCCACACCAAAAAATGAAATCACCAACATCCCCTCAAATCAATAAGAGTGTAAACGGTTCACACTTAACCTTCTTGAAGAGGTGAGGAATCTAAACAAATCGACTCTCAACTGCATTGCATGGCACGCTTGACTGAATTAGCGGCTTTAAATCAAACCACTCTGCCAAATCAAAGGCATGAACCTGTATGAATTTTGCCTTTTCTAAATCAAGGGCCCTAGAATAAACTTGGATATTGAAAATAACACGCAATATAAAAAAAATTATCATACAGTCAAATATACTCTCGAAGTAAATGCTTACAGAAACGAGCTTGTGTAATAAGGAGCAGGCATTTACTGGTATTTACAACCGTTTTAGGCGATTCAAACAAGTTGTCAGACGAACCGTTGTCAGATGCTGTTAACACCTAGTAATAGTGACATGTCTCAAATGCGTCTCTACTGTTTAAATATTTGAGGTCAGTAAGATTTTTATTATTTTTAAAAATAAATTCATACTTTTATTCAGCAAGGGTGCATTCAACTGATCAAAAGTGACAGTAAAGACATTTATAACTACATAAAATCTATTTAAAATAAATGCTGTGCTTATGTATTTTCAAAAATCCTGGATAAAAATGCTTCACATGCACAAAAATATTAAGCAGCAACTGTTTTCAACATTGATAATGAATATGTTTCTTGAGCAGCAAATCAGCATATTAGAATGATTTCTGATCACCGAATGTCACATGATCCTTCAGAAATCATTCTAAAGAAGTAATGATGTTGAAAATTCATCTTTGCCATCTTTTGCCAGGAATAAATTATATTTTAAAATATATTCAAATAACAAAAAAAGTTAATTGAACTGTAAACATATTTAACAATATTACTGATTTGAACGTATTTTTGATCAAATAAATAGTGAGCATTAAACACTTCTTTTAAAAAATGTGAACAATAGTGTACATACATAATTCACTGCCAGTGTGTTACTTCATAAAGCACAAAAAAAGCACTGTTTCCAAATATACTCCTACTTTCTAATCACACAGCAAACGTGACATTTAGAATGCTCAGTGTTACTGTAGTTGAGCAGCTTTATTAACTAAACCTTAGATGTGTACCTACTCAGATGGGGTAAATGTCCCTTCTTTTAGCATAACGATTGAATGACAGGTCAACGGGCGGTGCTTCATTCTTGTCCAGTACACAATGTGCAAATGAATATGATTTGAGTAATAGAATCGCATCACGAAACTGCTGACTCTAGGGACTTAGTGCTGTCCACTGGGGAAGTCGTGGCCTAATGGTTAGAGAGTCGGACTCATAACCCAAAGGTTGTGGGTTCGAGTCTCGTACCGGCAGGGATTGTAGGTGGGGGGAGTGAATGTACAGTGCTCTCTCCCACCTTCAATACCACGACTGAGGTGCCCTTGAGCAAAGCCCGACCAAACCCCCAACTGCGCCGCAGCATAAATGGCTGCCCACTGCTCCGGGTGTGTGTTCACGGTGTGTGTGTGTTCACTGCTGTGTGTGTCCACTTTGGATGAGCACTAATTCCGAGTATGGGTCACCATACTTGGCCACATGTCACATCACTTCACTTTTGATCAGATCACAGAAGATGTCAATACCTCTCATCGACCAGCAGCTATATCACACGGCAATCTATTTCAGAGACGGACGTCCTCTAAGAACACCACACCAAATGAATGCAACCCATCCAATACTCTGATACAGAGTGTGGAAGTTGGTAGAGTCAAATCAATAAATATAGACAAGGAGAGTCCATCTTGGTGTTTTCGAACACAAACAAAACCCTCTACCACAGCCAGATGGCGCTCTTTCCCCCTTCCTCCCTGAATCGTAATGGCAAAGGAAAAGGAAAGCAACAAAGAGGCATCACTCATCCCTTCTCCCATGTGCCAGACGGAAAGGCAAACAAATCGGCTCGCTGCTGACCTGTGAAGCTACTGTTCATTTCAGGAACCTCATCATCATCCTCAGTCTCTGTAGGCACTATTCCAGCATTTTGCATCTCATTGTAGGACTTGGTTCGGCGTGGGGTCGACTGCTGGGAACCAGGAAGACTGTCTTGCAGAGCATCGCCAGTAATCACTTTCCCACTAGGGGGCTGGCTGGGCGGCTTGGGTGTTCCATAATAGTTACCTAGGCAACAAGAGGATATTACCAGCATTCAGAACAGGAGGTTTAAAGGAAATGCAAGACATGATGATGTGGGGTTTTGAAAATGCTCTATTATGAAAATGACTGCTTGTCTAAGTGAAGTTTGTTCAAGGGAGATAATGGTATCATGGTAATGAGCGCATACAATGGACAGAGCTGTCTGTCTGAAAGAAAAGCACTTCACGTCATTAAATCAGAGTAATACATTTAGAGTTCAACCACGCCAGGCCGAGTGATAAACCTTAATATTAATAAAGAGATTCATTTTGACGAAATACAACAACAGGATGGAGTAAAAATAAAGATGTCAAGATTTTAACTATTGACAAAAGTGTCATTTGTTAGGTATCTAATGATTAAACACTCATTTACTATGTTTTTATGTGAATTCTTTTTTATCAATTATAATAAAAATATTAGATGATAAATAAACCAGCAAATAAATAAATAAAGTTTAACTAATAAAAAGTTTAATTCTAAGAAAGTTTTAGAATTAAAAAAAAGTAAAATAAAATGTTACAATTTGATATGAATAAGAATTAAGGTTATGCGCTATTTCTAGGTCAGGTCACTTATTAAATAAGTAAATTTGAGACACTGATAATCTGAAAATATGGGATTAAGTATGTTGAAATAAATAATTATGATTGTCCACATGTGTACCGAACAAATTCAGCATTTTAACCACTGCACTAGTGGAACTTCATTGGAAACTTCCAGTTTTATATATTGTTACTTTTGATAATAAAAAGTCCCATCTTTCAAATTATGTCCATTTTATCAGGAAATTCAAACATTAAATGGAGTTTTGACGCTCTTTGATGTGGCATGACATTACTATTTAGGTGCATCATTTCAAACTGTAGCGCGGAGCACGAGCACGATCATCCCTTCCTCTTTACTAATAGTTTTAATGCGAAATAAACATGAATGAATATCTCATGCCTCATGCAATCGCTCAATCAGTGTTTCAACCGTGAAAAGACGTCAATAAAACAGCTTGTAAACAAAATGTCACGTAGCATTCCATTTACCTTAGGCAAGTCATCAATGTCCACAGCTCGTTATTTGCCAGAGAAATTAAGTCTAGAGAAGAGCATTTCGCAAAATATTAAGCTATATACTCATTATATTTTACTCTACCTGTTATAACATCACTATGGTGATGTCTTAATTAGGCTATTTAATTTATGTTTAAATAAATCTGTTGTGACAAGTTATGACAGCCACTGTGTAAATGAATATATTTCAACAACAAATAGAAATTGTATAATTTAGAAGTTAATTTAAAAACTGCATTATGTGCAATTTATATGTTTGCATATTTTTTTTAAAGTTGAGTGTTGATTATTTTATTTAAAAAATAAATAATGAGTAATTAAATTTAAGTTTGGGCTCTGTTGTTAATTGTAACTTTATAGTAATGTAAAAGGGCTCCCTATATTTTAGAGCATATGCTGAGGTAGATTTTTATTATTATTATTATTATTATTTTTTAGAAAATTGTAATTATAATAGAATGTATTTAAAGAAATAGCTATTTCTTCAGTAAACCACTGTTTAATTAAAAAAAAAACATTTATTTTACTTTTTTAAATTCTGACAATTATTTAAAAAGTAACATTGTAACATATAATGGCCAATCAAAAAGCATGTGTTTAAACTCTATAGATTGCAGTTTACCTTCGTAAGATCCGATCTCCAACAGTGTCCCACTCTGTTCAAGCTTCAGAAACTCGTCCACTGACAAGAAATTATAATCTACTCCTGGCACCTCTCCGTCACGAGGGAGGCGGGTCGTACCTGTGACCAGCAAAAAAGGAGAAAGATCCCATAAGAGACTGACATCAGGAAACTGCTAGTTTATGCTTAAAACCACATATACACAATGTCTATGATTACCACCTACATCAGGGCCAACAACAGCCACATGCTACAGTCTACAGGCTCCTGGAAGCCAATCGCTCGGTGTGAAATCAGCGTGAGAGAGATTTGCACAGCTAAAAGTGAAGATGTTGTAACACCTTGATGATAATTGGTTGTAGGAGAGCAAAGTGTGGCTCCTCATATTAGCATATTAGATTAAAGCAGCTTTAGGGATCAAAGAGTCCATACGGCTGCTCTGCCTCCTCTATCACATTCCCCGTTTAGACGTTTAGACCTCGTATTAAAATCCATCTCAGGCGATCCCATCACAAATGGTCAGTACTAAATACGGGTGTAAATAGGGTTCAAATACAATGGTAAAAGACCGGCTACTGACCTGTCAATCAACCAACCAACCATGCACTTAAAGGGGTGGTTGATTGCGATTTCACTTTTTTAAACGTTAGTTAGTGTGTAATGTTGCTGTTTGAACATAAACAATATCTGCAAAATTACGAAGCTGAAAGTTCAATGCAAACGGAGATATCATCTTTTAAAATTCTGGCAGTTTAATGCCTACAAAAATGGCTCGTAGGGACTACAACGAGTTACTTCCCGGGTTCGTGACATCACAAACCCAGATAAACCCCTCCCTCGGGAAAAGGCAGCAAATGGGGCAAGGCCATGCTGCGCTGCTTTAGAGAAGAGGAAGAGAAAACTAGAGGTGCACGTAAAAATCTATTCATATATGAATCGCGATTCTGTCTTCTAACGATTCTAATACATTCACAGGTTTCAAAATCAATGTTCTAAAGCAGCGGTTCTCAATACTGTTCCTCACGTTCCTCTGCTCTGCATCTCTGTCTCTCTCTCATTCAGCTCAGCTCCGACAATGAACTGTTCCAATTATACTCTTTTCACATAGCTATAAAAAGCATTAAACATGGACGCGCATGCGGTTGCTGTACTGTATTAAAACTTTAATCAGGATAAACCCGTATATGAAAAGCTAACATAAGCAGTAGCATTTACAAATAACAGCATATCTAAAAGTATGAGACAGCAACAAACAAAAAACATAGGCCTACCATTAAAAGCCGTGCTTGCACAGGTTCTGCACGATCCTCTTTAATAATATCCTCTGCTTCTCAATCGGGCTCAAACTGATAAACGATATTAACGATGTCGTTGTTTACAATACAACCAGAGCACATGCCGCTGAGGTGAGGGGCGGGACGTTTAGACGTGCACTAGTGGTGGTTTAGCCAATCACAACACACTGGGCTAGCTAACCAATCAGAGCCCATCGCCTATTTCTGAGGGCGGGGCTTCATAAAAACAGGAAAAGATCAGCCCGTGATAAATTATGTGAAAAATAATGTGTTTTTTTTAAACGAAGCATTAACACGTTAGACTGCACCCCATGAACACAATCAAGCCTAGAAAAAACCCAGTGAACCACCCCTTTAACGGTTTTAAATGATAAATGGAACTTTGAAACGTGTGCCAAGATCTTCCAAATATACTTTTTTTGTATTCATGTAGGTTTCATTTGGTTTAAAAGCATATGATTTCTACTATACTTCAAAAAATGTTTCAATTTAATGACTCTAAAAATGTCATGGTGTAATCAGCAAATAAAAAGTAATAACATTTTCCATACCCTTGAATACACGAGTTTACACATCTTATATATAAATATATATATATATATATATATTTTTTTTTTTGAGTTTTGAGTTTTTGGGGAACTGCAACATGATATTTAACAACCTTATATTTTCATAAGGTCAAATTATCTGGCATTTTAAAAACAAGTTTTGTATATTTTTAAGAAAAATAAAACATTAATAATAAAAGTTTATTAATACTAATACTTGACACAGCTTGATTTTCTTTTAAAGAATTTAATTTTTCTTTACTATATCAAAACAATTGTATCACCCTGACATTTTTAAATTCATACCCCAATATATCTATATATATATATATATATATATATAGCAATAGATTTATTCAACATATTCTTTTAATAAATTAATAGGCAGTACAAAAAAAGAGCGTAAATTACTCTAATACCAGTAAACAAGGCTTCATGTATTTCCTTTTTTTCTTTCTTTCTCCACACATTCTATTTAAATGGACTCTGATAACCCAAGAGCATGTTTATTAGACACCATGATCGATCATAACATCATCCACGCACACAACACTCGTACAGATGTGAAGTGCATTTGCCCCTTGCGTTGTACCCATAATCAATATCTCAGCTGTCATAAATCCTGTCTTATCGACACAACCATATTTATTTGCACTTGGACACTGGGTTCTTCTGCAGCTATTTGTGATGCTGAAGGTTAAGACGGTGGCCTGGCAGTCACCGCATGTTTCACGCGCTTGTCCTGCTGCATGCTGTATCTCCCCATCCCTTGATGGAGCTGATGAATAGCTGATATAAATAGCACCCCACGATGGGAGATGCTCTTTGGCAGCCATCTTAGTGACACTGGTGATAAATCAAAGATGTGATGATAACTCTGTTTTCTCAACAACCTCACAATGTAATATTCTCTTTGGTTTACAGGCCCTCTCGACTAGTATACAACACAAGCCCCAAAATGGATGCTGTGCAAAGTTTGTGTGTCACTTTTAATAGGACTCAGGTCTTTTTAGCGGTTACATTTTGATGTAAACCTCTGTGAAATGTGTTTTTTTTAAGCTTGCGTTTTATAAGAGCACAACAATTCTGAGATAATTCTTGGTTTCTCAAAAACAGAAAACTTAAAAAAAGAAATACTTTTATTCAGCAATGATGCATTCAAATTGATTAAAAGTGACAGTCAATACATATCATTTTACAAAATATTTTTTCAAAATAAATGCTTTTCTTCTGAACTTTCTATTCATCAAATAAGCGTGAAAAAATGTATTATGAGTTCTACAACTATATTAAGCAGCACAATTGTTTTCAACATTGATAATAATAAGAAATTTTTCTTCAGCAGCATATTAGAATGATTTCTGGAGGATCATGTGACAATGAAGTCTAGAGTAATGATGCTGAAAATTCAGCTTTGCATAACAGGAATAAATTACATTTTAAAATATATTTAAAAAGAAAACATCTCTTAAATTGTAAAATTATTTCACAATATTACCGTTTTTACTGTATTTTTGATCAAATGAATGCAGTCTTGGTGAATATAAGAGACTTCAAAAACATTTTTTAAAAATACAGACTGCAAACTTTATATGTTAATGCTGGCATTGATCTAATAAGTCTAATGTTGAAAATTTCAAAATATCTTAATATATACCCTCAACTTGGGCCAAATTGCTCTATATTTCTTGGAAAAAACAATACTACAATATAGTCCCTTGTCTTCCACAGACAAACAGAAGATGCTATTGGTCAAGCCAGAAGTTGACAACTCGGCCTGCTCAAACAAAAGTGAAATGTTTTGAAAGCAACACAGAGATGTGAATATTCTTTTTGAAGAAGACAACCAACAAATGGTTTACTTATAGCTTTAGATACTCAAGAAGCATTACACATCGCCTCCATGTTATGACTCAATGACAGTATCAGTGGTATATTTTTCACCTTCACCTCACTAACTGAATCATGCAATAACACACTCTAGTTCTGCTCCTATGAACAATAAATAGAAAACAAAGCACTTAGGTACATTTATAGTATACACTTTACACAACATGCACAAATGTGAACCAATGTCACTACTGCAAGTAGAAAAATATATCCACAAATATATAAATAGCATTACTGTCACATGATGATATATTTTCTTGTTGCTAGGGACAATCCCTGAGAGCCTCATCTATAATTTTTGAGGGGATCAAACCATTTCATTTCACACACTATGCCACACAGTGAAAATCGTGTGTAAAACAACAGCCTCAAAAATGAACATTGTGAAGGCAAGCACCTGTATGAACTTTTATATCAGGCATGCAATAGGCTTGCATTTGCTAAATAGCTTTTATTGTTAGGTATTATATGAACTGAGTCACTGGTGTATTTTAGCAAATTATTATTTATAGATTTTTTTTTTAAAGAAGATATTTTGAAGAATGTTGGTAACCAAACATTTGGTTATCACTGACTTCCACTGTGTGAAGAAAAAAAAAAACTCTAAATATTTTGTTTGGTACCTCAAATCCATGACTTTTCCACAACTTTTTCAGTCATTTGTGATAACTGCATAAGGACTTTTGATTCGGATCGATTTGCTAACGAGTCATTCTAATAAAACCGACAAATTTATTGGAAAAATACAAATCTACTGTTGTGGAAATCATAATACATTTTTTCCAGGATTCTTGAATGAATAGAAAGTTTAAAAGAACAGTGATTATTTGTAACAGAAACATTTGCAAAGACTTTTGTCTATGATTTTCAGACATGTCCATGATTTTCCCTACATTTTAAAGCCTATTAATTTCCATGACTTAAAAAACACAATGTAAAATTGCTTGATATTTACAGCTTTCCCATGACTATTCAATTCTGAATGACCTTAATTATCCCTGGGAGTGTGACATAAGCACACTGTGCTTAGCAAGAGTAGATTACGCTACATGCAGAATACAGTACACTTCTCTTTACAGACATTTTTAAACAAAGAAGTCAACATAATCAGTTTTGATTCTGCTATTAATATACTTATGCTAGAACACTGAAAGCTCACTGGGCGCCTAAGTGCTAAATGGACCAAAGGTGAGGAGCAGTGACAACAAGCATCACAATCTGCAGCTGTTCGATCCCAGCCTACACACACTCATCAGTTGTGGGTCAGCGACCATGAACAGAAGGGGTTACTGTCACCAAATGGCATGATCCAGGGCCCAAAAAAGAAACAATTACCTAATGGGGGTTTACAACCCTCTGCTAAATGATAACCCCCTCACTGACACACATGTGTCACAGGCTGTAGCTGCTACCACATTGGCTGCTCGCTGTATTTTCTAAGCAGTGAAGTGTGTGTGTATGTGCGGCTGGAGACATTCTCTCTCCAGAAAAGAACAGTGGTGCTTCACAATGAATCAGCATCAGGAGTTCCCACAGTGCAGCCTGGGAACATGCAACACGTCCATACATACGCACACTCACACACACTCAAATATAACTTCAAACTATATTGGTATATTATGCGTAATGTGGACAGTGATTTTAATGGAAGTAATTTTCCATCTCAGAGTAAAAAAAAAATAAAAATAGTAATTGTGAATTTGTATGGAAGCTTGTTTATACCAAAGAACAAAAAAGTAAATAAGTAACAACTCAGACAATTCTGAGATTAGCTATATATCTCACAATTCTGACTCATAATTCAAAATAGTGAGATATGAACTCAGAATTATGAGATACAAATTCAGGATTGAGAGTTATAAACTCAGAACTGTGAATTCTGAATTACGTCTTGCAGTTCTTGACTTTTTTCTCAGAATTGCAAGATGTTTATCATTTGCAATCGCAAGATACAAACGTGCAATTCTAAGAAGAAATGTCCAAATTGTGAGACATAAACTTCCAATTTGTGATAAAAAGTCAGAATTGTGAAGTTGTGAAGAAAACACAGTTGTGAGGATTACCTTATTTATTTATTTTCATGGCGGAAACACAAAAAAAAAACTATAGCGACATGTAAACTCAGGATTGTGAGAAAAAAAGTTACACACTTACACACACACTTAGAATTGTGAGATGTAAATTCAAAAATTGCAAGAATTTACAGAGTTTACATCTCGCAATTTAAATCTCTCAATTTAGACATTTTCTGCAGACTTTATTCTCACAAATGTTATTGTGAGATAGTCACAATTACCTTTTTTACGTTTTTATTCTGTGGCGAAAACGGGTGTGCATTTACACAATTGCCAGCATATTTCTCACAATGTGACAGTTACCACCTGTTTCTCATAACTGAAACTTTACATATTTGAGAATATTTATTTTGCAAATATATTTTAACATTTCTTACATTTACCTTTTTTTTTTTTTACTCATAGGTGGAAATGGGAAATTCTATAATCTTTCAAATCTCTAAAGGGAAGTCTTAAAGATCCATCATATTTAAATTTTTTCACATGCTTTCCTCACAGAGGTGGATTGTAAACCATCTTCAAAAGGGTAATTTCACAGAAAACAGGATTTTGCCTGCTCTTTTGATATAAAGAGAGACTAGAAAGTTGCACAACACAAAGACCATTTATGGAAACTAATTTGCAAAAACAGGTCATTCTGTAATCGTCACAGTTTTGATGTAACAGCTATGAGAGCATTAACATATTACCGCCCACATTTACACATCAACAGCTATTCAGTATTCAACAACACGGCCTGTCTTGATGAATGACAGTGTGAACTACACCAGTAGTTTTCATATGCAAAGAAGTTAGCCAATCATAACAAAGGTCATTTACATTTAGATGCCTTACATAAAGGTAGAGTTACTTAAAACAGCCTGGTTAATTCTAAAGGTCACAGAGAGAGTGTAAAATAAAATTCAGACAAAAACCTGCAGGCTAACATTTTAAGTGTACTTCAGAGAAAATATACAATGCATCAAAGGTGTAGATAAAATGCACGGCATCCCTTTCACTGTGGTATGATACATGTAAATGTTTTCATTCTCTTCTTGGCCTAGGTGTAGTCAAGGTCTGGCAGGTCTGGCTGAGATGTTGACATGCAGTCTGATTCTGGATCAGTCTGTCAGGCAGTAATCCCCTTTAGACTCCATGTAGCTTAAACCTGGCTGAGCTGTTGACTCAGCTTATGACTGATTCTGGATCTGTCTGTCATGTTGAACGGCATTTCTTCCTCTCACCTGTGAGCTAGCGTCAGTCTGTCCTCTCTACAGAAGGAAATAAACTAAACTACTTTTGTTTCTTCCATGGAACACAAAAATGCTTTGTGGAATGTACCTATATTCAAATTCTGGCTGATATGAAAAAAATAAAAATAAAAATAGTTGTCCAAAAACAAATAAATGGTCAGTATTAAAATTCTATACTATTGTGTCTAAATATGTGTTTAAATGCTATAAAGTGAATTTAGGCATCGCAGCATAATAAATGTACATTATGAATGTACAGTTCAAGATAATGATCAGTGTTATTAAATTATTAGCGCTTTTAAAGTTTTAATTGAGTGTTAGATGATGATAAATGCAAACACAGAGGAATTGAGCTTGCACATTTTAATATACAATGCCAATTGATATATATTACACATCAGCTGATAAACTAAAAATAATCTCTAATATATGCCGATAGTCCATATGGTTCTGATATGTCATGCACTTCTAGTTACAGTGGACTGGGACTGAATCATTTAAGCTACAAAAAGGACAATAACAATGATCATGATATGTGTGAAAAAAACTGACTATTTAAGTCAGTGAGTCAGTGAGTTGTGAACGAATCATTCAGATTTTGTTTGAGCAAAATGGATCAAATGTTTCACTGAACGCACCAAAATGAGTCATTGAAAATCTTGTTTGAACTGTCATATCTGACATTAGAAGACTTCGAATATAGCTCACAATTGTGCTTTTGCGTCATTAAAGATTTGCTTTTGAACAAGCACATTCCTTAAAATTACATCTTAAGTATTGCATGGAAGAACCAAAGTCATATGGATTTGGAACGACATAAGGGTGATTAAATCATGACAGAATTTAAATTTTGGGGGTGATTTAATCCTTTAAGTGAACATGTAGTTAAGGACAAGGACAGAATCTCAGAGCTGTGAACGGAATTGGAATGAGTGCAGTGATTTGGCAGCAAAAACAGAGGCTCATTCATTCTTAATGAAAGACCGGCCCCTATTTTAAGGCATTTCTCATCAAGTGTCTCAAATGACACAAAGTTTCAAGATTTCTATGCCCCAAAAGGAATAAATAAATATAGAATTCATTCCAGGATGTGGTAGATTGCAGAAAAAGGTAATATTACAATTCAACATTTCCATGCCAGGTCTATCTTTTTTTTCCACAAAATGGAGCCTGATCTCTCTACACATCTTTGCGTATGACATAAATACATGCAGTGGGTAAAAAATAGCTGCATTGTGAAGTGCTAAGCCAGCAAGGAACCTGAACGCACCAAAGGCAGACATATTTAACACCACACGTTCTAAAATACATCAGAAAAACAACAATGCCATGTGCACATCCAGTACACAAACAAGCTCTAAAAATAGCCATGTCTGATAAATCAGTTTATTTTAGCGGCTGAGGTTCCAGGAGCACTGCAGTACCCAGCTTTGTGTTCCTGAAGCCCCTAGTTCAGGTTTCTGATATGACCTACATTCGACACGTCACAGGACTTCATACAGGTTTGGAACGACATGAAGGTGAGTAATGAAGGTGATTTTGCGTTATGTACCAAATCAAATGGGGTACACGATTTGTCCCGTATTTTACAAAGGCCAACACATAGCTGAATCAACAAATACGTATTTTGCACTGTTTATAATACTAATAGCAATTATAATGAAATCAATTTCATATGAAGTATTAGAGAAGTTAATTTGTGCGTGATTGCATTTAGGTGTCTTTGTTTCCATAGCGACGGCGTATCCAGAACTCACACCGTTAAAGCCCTTTCACATGACCGCAGCCTACGGTAAACCTGCACGGTTTAAAACATCTACAGCTCACATCTGCCCTTTGAACACAAGAGGCTCTCCAGATGTTGGGCTGAATGGGAAAGTTATCAATGGGTCTGTCTAGTAATGATGGATGCGCAATCTTGAGAGAAACATTTCAGTTGCTGACTTAAAAGGACAGTTCACCCAAAAATGAAAATTTTGTCATTGATTACACACCCACAAGTTGTTCCAAACCTGTAATAATTTCTTTCTTCTGTTGATCAAAAAATTATTACTGAACATAACTAATAGTTACTTTTAGTTACCCACATTCTTCAAAGTATCTTCTTTTCTGTTAAACAAAAGAAAGAACTTTATGCAGGTTTAGAAAAACCTGGGTAAATTATGACCGAATTTTCATTTTTGGGTGAACCACACCTTTAAAGTGACAGACACATCTGTGCTTCTAAAGGTATATGCCTAGCGTTTTATTACAATTTGGATAGTCTGTTAATGATATACATTATCAGAGCTTGGCAGACATTATTATTATATTTTTAGACATTATTAGACAGATGAATTAATAGATTATAATTAATGTTAGACCTTTTTATTCATTTATCATTAATATTAATCATAAATATATAAATAATAAATAATTATATATGTCATATGCAATTTGGCAAGTTTAAAAAATGCTAAATTATTTAGATAAAAATGGGACAAATAATTACATAATAATGTAGTCCTAATTTAAGCAAATGAATAAAACAATAAATAAATAATACAAATTCATCCCATCCAGTTAACAGCTGCAGAACTGTCAAAAAAGACTAATAATAGTTATCTTTATAGTTATCGTTCTTGGTGTGAACGGGGCTTTACTCTCACAATAGCATAATAGTAAATATAAATGTAAATAATAGTAAATGCTTTCTACAATAATATTGTTAGCATTAACAATACACAAATCATTGTTCACAACTGTGAAGTAAACGAAGGGATATTGGCTTTTTAAAAAGGTGAACAGCCCTTCGATACATCCCACCCCAACTTCCTGTTTCAAAAGGAAATGTCAACAAAGGAAAGAGAAAACTACAATTTATATTAGGGATGCACCGATAGGATTTTTTGGGGCCGATACCGATTTTAACAAACATTTATTGGCCGATTCCGATATTTGTCACTTCCTCTCTTATTTGACATTTTGGCATCAAAATAGATAGTATTTTGATCATGTTTTAAATCAGCAAAGATCAAAAACACCTGCATTAAATTATACTAGCAGTTTTAATGCTGCATCACCAAATAATTTCTAATGAACATCGATTGGATCCATTTAACATTCAGCAGGCCTACATACATACAACAGAACAAAGATATATATTAAATAAACTGTGCTTTTTAGGTAGGTTTAACAGTTTTCAGGTACAGAAATAAAGTAAACAAATGTAAAATAACACTTCACTGTATAAATTAAATACATATTAATCTTTCTTTATTGTAACAGACTTTATTATGATTAATCTTCTAATTTGTTTTTGTATATATTTTAATATTTTTTGTAAGTTTAAATATGTATGAGATCTCCTTTACTAAGGCGGGACTCTTATTTTGACGGGTTTTCTAGTCTATGGAGCAGGAGCTATATGGGTAATGAAAGCACGCAGTTCTTTGGATTTAAAGTTTGTCAGTTTATAAAGCACTCACCGAAAAGGCATGAGATCTATATATATTGGTTTACTGTTAGTTGCAATAAGTGTTTTGTGTAATTCGCTGTATGTTGATGATAATAGGTAGGCCTGGGCGATAAAACGGTATCGATATTTATCAACAGTACACCTTCGATATCGATAGAAAAAAATTTACGCTATAGTGCACGATATAGGCACGTACTATGAGTGACGCAGACAGCACACACAAACACGAACACATGCTGAAATGAGTGCTGTGCCTGCCTGTGATGAGGAGATTGTGAATAAAGAATGAATATTATTCGAATTAAATAAATAAACATTTGCATTTGAATGTTAGGTGTGCATCAGGGAGTGTCATCAGTGGCTCACGAGATGCGGTGATGATGTAAGTGACGTTGTTGCATTTTAATGTTTTGTTAGTCTAGCCCAGTGATCCTCAAATCTGGCTCGCGAGATCCACTTTCCTGCAGAGTTTAGCTCCAACCCTATAATCAAACAAACCTACCTGTGATTTTCTAATGATCCTGAAGACATTGATTAGCAAACTCATGTGTGTTTGATTAGGGTAGAGCTAAACCCGAGAAAGTGGATCTCGCGAGCCAGATTTGAGGATCACTGGTCTAGCCCATGAGACGCGCCGCTGCTGCGTTATTCATTCAAAATATTAGAGAAATATAGAAGCTCAATGCGGAGAAGATCTTGAATGGGTTAAAACCGAAACCAAGCCATTCACACAAAACGCATATGCAGTGCATTTTTTAGACGAATGATGAACACCATGAAATAAACACACACACAAATGAAAAAGCAGGCAGCTTTGAATCATAAAGCTGGATGTCGGCTTTAGGTTCACATGAGTGTAACACGTCTTTGACTGCAAAACCCTGGTCTCTGAGCCAACTTAACACTCGGTATGTGTGTATGTGCATACTAATCACTCAATGAGGGAAAAAAAAAATCACAGTTGCAAAGTGGACAAAAATAGTAAGCCTGCATAATTCAGCAGTGTCTGATGACTCTTATACATAATAAGTTTCAAAATTAGCATGCATCCATATTCAGATCCTTAAAGGTCAAGCAAAGGTGTGCAGCACAGTGAAACTAGCACCCTTTCCCTTCCCAATCCAGACACAAAGAAGCTTCGTAGCTTCTTTGTTTTCTTTCATAGTAGGTCAGCTTCACCTCTCCCAGCCACAACACAAGTTACCTGGCATTGTGAAATCGGACATACAACATATTGTCCAGTTATAAAGCGGATCGAGGTGTTTAACGGGAGGTATTGCATTCCTGGAGAGCAATACTGCAGTAACTGGAGAGGCAATCAATCAGACGCAACGCTTTAAATGACTGAGCCTCACGGCCGTGATTCAATTAGCGGTGTAGCGTAGGCTGTTGTTAACGCATTTGGAAACGACTCATTATCATCATCATTCTAATAATAGTCAAGACTATTACTATATTAGCATTCGGATGTTTGCGCATTTCCAAAGTTATAAAAGGCATGTGGATTTTGGCTTGAAATAAAAGCATGATTACAATATTTTTTACAACAAAAACTGGGTTAGTTTGAGATGCTAAATCTTCAGCGCTCTTCTCACGGAATCAATATCATGCATTTTCTGATGCCCTCCCAGTTAAATACATAAAAACTAATTGAAAAAATGCTCTCATACACTGGAATGTGTTTGTTCTGAGCTGAAGCTGTTATCTGCATGGCTTGATTAAATTTTTCATGAGCCTGACCCATTGAGTAATACAGGCTGCTCCCTATCTCTCTCTCGTTCTTCTCCTACTTCCTTCTTTTTGCGTTCTTGTCATCTTTCCTTTTTTCCTGCATGTGCTTCTCTCTATAATCTATAAACGAAAGACACTGACATGACTGGAAAAACGATTAAACAAATCAAATGAGTGGCAAAGCTTTAAACTCACAAGTGCATGTTTGCTTTGAGACCATCTCAATCATTGTAAATATCATATATTAGTGTACTAATAAAAGTTGGTGTTTTACGCTGATGCACAAATTGAAAAATTACTACAAAATTTGAAGCAACAGATAAAAAATGTTGATGAATTAAATGAGAATGTCCCTCTTCATTTACCACCTACTTCTGATAAGCATTACCAATAAGCAATTCATCATTCACAGATGTGATGACGAATAAAACTAAAAGATAATGGCTTTTTAAAAGAGGGAGGTGCCCTTTGATACCACAAGTTCCTGTTTCAAAAGGAAATGTTAAAAAAAATTTAATTTAATGGATTCAATTAATCCCATTTTCTAAATGAAGAGAGACTTGTATCTGTTTTCTGAAAGTATCATATACAAAATAAACCAGAAAATCAATTCTGAGTAATAAAAAGCACAAGTAGAATTAGTAATAATGTGTACTTAATGTGTAAGCTATAGCATGTAGCATTTTCTAACTTAACTGTGGTTCAGACAGAACTACTAGACCAGTTTTTCCCCACACTGGAATGAAATGCGGCTCTGGATTTGCATCGCATAAAGCATGTTTACATGATGAATTTTTGCAAGGCCACAGTTTCCATTAAGATTGAAACCACGAGCAGGGCTACAAATACCTCGTGGCTAGAGTTTCTCTGTAAAATAATGAAACAAACACCATCGAATTACACTAAACAAGCAAATAAGTCGATCACCCAAATAAAAAACTTTTACTTTTAACCTTTGACAACTTCACTGAAGTTATTAAACCAACTGTTGCCTATCCTGACGAACATGGACTAGAAGAAAGAATATTTGAAATACAAAAAAGAAAGCACCTATACTTTGTCAGAAGCATTAATCAAAAGGCAAAGCACCAATAAATGGCATGTCCAGGCTGGAGGCGACGTCAGTAGAGTTCAAAGGGATATAAGATATTGACAGTCTTGTCACAGCAGAGGCGTTTGAGAGCCTCTACTTTCTCTTCTGTGTGACTGATGCCCAAAACTGTTGACAGATCACTACAGATTTATCAAAACACACCGAATGGCACAATAGTTTGTACTGGTAATGCTAACAACACTTCACATTATACAAACACAAACCGATCATTGGTTAATTAACATATGCACAACCAACCATCAATAAAGCGGGTCTATATAACTGGATGTAAAGGCTTCAAGTCTTTAAGTATGGCTTTAAGTAAATGGCAGCAACAGAAATATTTTGATGAGGCACAGCTGTTCAATATGTAGTTACACTCATCATCATCATCATTATAATAATGTTATTGTTAATATTAATGTGTGTGTAAATACACACGCACACACACACACACACACACACACACACATACACAATTTTTCTATTTTGTGCATAAATAATTATAGAATTACTAACTATATAATTAATCTGTAATTCAAACAACAGATCAAAAACACCTGCATTAAATTATACTAGCAGTTTTAATGCTGCATCACCAAATAATTTCTAATGAACATCGATTGGATCCATTTAACATTCAGCAGGCCTACATACATACAACAGAACAAAGATATATATTAAATAAACTGTGCTTTTTAGGTAGGTTTAACAGTTTTCAGGTACAGAAATAAAGTAAACAAATGTAAAATAACACTTCACTGTATAAATTAAATACATATTAATCTTTCTTTATTGTAACAGACTTTATTATGATTAATCTTCTAATTTGTTTTTGTATATATTTTAATATTTTTTGTAAGTTTAAATATGTATGAGATCTCCTTTACTAAGGCGGGACTCTTATTTTGACGGGTTTTCTAGTCTATGGAGCAGGAGCTATATGGGTAATGAAAGCACGCAGTTCTTTGGATTTAAAGTTTGTCAGTTTATAAAGCACTCACCGAAAAGGCATGAGATCTATATATATTGGTTTACTGTTAGTTGCAATAAGTGTTTTGTGTAATTCGCTGTATGTTGATGATAATAGGTAGGCCTGGGCGATAAAACGGTATCGATATTTATCAACAGTACACCTTCGATATCGATAGAAAAAAATTTACGCTATAGTGCACGATATAGGCACGTACTATGAGTGACGCAGACAGCACACACAAACACGAACACATGCTGAAATGAGTGCTGTGCCTGCCTGTGATGAGGAGATTGTGAATAAAGAATGAATATTATTCGAATTAAATAAATAAACATTTGCATTTGAATGTTAGGTGTGCATCAGGGAGTGTCATCAGTGGCTCACGAGATGCGGTGATGATGTAAGTGACGTTGTTGCATTTTAATGTTTTGTTAGTCTAGCCCAGTGATCCTCAAATCTGGCTCGCGAGATCCACTTTCCTGCAGAGTTTAGCTCCAACCCTATAATCAAACAAACCTACCTGTGATTTTCTAATGATCCTGAAGACATTGATTAGCAAACTCATGTGTGTTTGATTAGGGTAGAGCTAAACCCGAGAAAGTGGATCTCGCGAGCCAGATTTGAGGATCACTGGTCTAGCCCATGAGACGCGCCGCTGCTGCGTTATTCATTCAAAATATTAGAGAAATATAGAAGCTCAATGCGGAGAAGATCTTGAATGGGTTAAAACCGAAACCAAGCCATTCACACAAAACGCATATGCAGTGCATTTTTTAGACGAATGATGAACACCATGAAATAAACACACACACAAATGAAAAAGCAGGCAGCTTTGAATCATAAAGCTGGATGTCGGCTTTAGGTTCACATGAGTGTAACACGTCTTTGACTGCAAAACCCTGGTCTCTGAGCCAACTTAACACTCGGTATGTGTGTATGTGCATACTAATCACTCAATGAGGGAAAAAAAAAATCACAGTTGCAAAGTGGACAAAAATAGTAAGCCTGCATAATTCAGCAGTGTCTGATGACTCTTATACATAATACGTTTCAAAATTAGCATGCATCCATATTCAGATCCTTAAAGGTCAAGCAAAGGTGTGCAGCACAGTGAAACTAGCACCCTTTCCCTTCCCAATCCAGACACAAAGAAGCTTCGTAGCTTCTTTGTTTTCTTTCATAGTAGGTCAGCTTCACCTCTCCCAGCCACAACACAAGTTACCTGGCATTGTGAAATCGGACATACAACATATTGTCCAGTTATAAAGCGGATCGAGGTGTTTAACGGGAGGTATTGCATTCCTGGAGAGCAATACTGCAGTAACTGGAGAGGCAATCAATCAGACGCAACGCTTTAAATGACTGAGCCTCACGGCCGTGATTCAATTAGCGGTGTAGCGTAGGCTGTTGTTAACGCATTTGGAAACGACTCATTATCATCATCATTCTAATAATAGTCAAGACTATTACTATATTAGCATTCGGATGTTTGCGCATTTCCAAAGTTATAAAAGGCATGTGGATTTTGGCTTGAAATAAAAGCATGATTACAATATTTTTTACAACAAAAACTGGGTTAGTTTGAGATGCTAAATCTTCAGCGCTCTTCTCACGGAATCAATATCATGCATTTTCTGATGCCCTCCCAGTTAAATACATAAAAACTAATTGAAAAAATGCTCTCATACACTGGAATGTGTTTGTTCTGAGCTGAAGCTGTTATCTGCATGGCTTGATTAAATTTTTCATGAGCCTGACCCATTGAGTAATACAGGCTGCTCCCTATCTCTCTCTCGTTCTTCTCCTACTTCCTTCTTTTTGCGTTCTTGTCATCTTTCCTTTTTTCCTGCATGTGCTTCTCTCTATAATCTATAAACGAAAGACACTGACATGACTGGAAAAACGATTAAACAAATCAAATGAGTGGCAAAGCTTTAAACTCACAAGTGCATGTTTGCTTTGAGACCATCTCAATCATTGTAAATATCATATATTAGTGTACTAATAAAAGTTGGTGTTTTACGCTGATGCACAAATTGAAAAATTACTACAAAATTTGAAGCAACAGATAAAAAATGTTGATGAATTAAATGAGAATGTCCCTCTTCATTTACCACCTACTTCTGATAAGCATTACCAATAAGCAATTCATCATTCACAGATGTGATGACGAATAAAACTAAAAGATAATGGCTTTTTAAAAGAGGGAGGTGCCCTTTGATACCACAAGTTCCTGTTTCAAAAGGAAATGTTAAAAAAAATTTAATTTAATGGATTCAATTAATCCCATTTTCTAAATGAAGAGAGACTTGTATCTGTTTTCTGAAAGTATCATATACAAAATAAACCAGAAAATCAATTCTGAGTAATAAAAAGCACAAGTAGAATTAGTAATAATGTGTACTTAATGTGTAAGCTATAGCATGTAGCATTTTCTAACTTAACTGTGGTTCAGACAGAACTACTAGACCAGTTTTTCCCCACACTGGAATGAAATGCGGCTCTGGATTTGCATCGCATAAAGCATGTTTACATGATGAATTTTTGCAAGGCCACAGTTTCCATTAAGATTGAAACCACGAGCAGGGCTACAAATACCTCGTGGCTAGAGTTTCTCTGTAAAATAATGAAACAAACACCATCGAATTACACTAAACAAGCAAATAAGTCGATCACCCAAATAAAAAACTTTTACTTTTAACCTTTGACAACTTCACTGAAGTTATTAAACCAACTGTTGCCTATCCTGACGAACATGGACTAGAAGAAAGAATATTTGAAATACAAAAAAGAAAGCACCTATACTTTGTCAGAAGCATTAATCAAAAGGCAAAGCACCAATAAATGGCATGTCCAGGCTGGAGGCGACGTCAGTAGAGTTCAAAGGGATATAAGATATTGACAGTCTTGTCACAGCAGAGGCGTTTGAGAGCCTCTACTTTCTCTTCTGTGTGACTGATGCCCAAAACTGTTGACAGATCACTACAGATTTATCAAAACACACTGAATAGCACAATAGTTTGCACTGGTAATGCTAATAACATTTCACATTATACATACACCAACCGATCATTGGTTAACTAGCACATCTGCACAACCAAATATAACTAAAGCTTTGTTAAATGACTTATCAAAGTAATAAGTAAGTGCAAGTAACATTGCATTACTGCAATTTTACCACGGTAAAGCAGTATTCTTATGCGCAACACGAACCGGAGCGCAAAAAACAACCATAGCTGTAACTTAAGGCTTTAAGTAAATGGCAGCAACAGCAATATTATGGTGAGGAACCACTGTTCAGTGCATGCCATCTCTACAAATACAAGCTGGAGTATTTAAAAAAAATAATAATTCTAGTATGTTTGGCCAGTATGTTAGTAAATAATTTTGAGCCAGCATGAATTACACTAGGCAAAACAGAAGGTTGAAGAGAGAGACATGAGAGAAGAAAGAAACTTGGCATCTCATGTCTGGAACCGGGAGACACTGGGAAAAGGAAAACTCATGATCGGGAAAGGCTCGGGGATGTGTGCCCATGTTGACAGCCAGCCCTCAGTGGTAGAAAGAACCATCTGTCCTAGCAAAGGGTTAATCCACAACACAGATCCCCGATTCTAGCATTTTCCACCCCACATACTCCCATTAACAAAATGGAGATGGTTTCTAAAAGCATATCCCCCCAAAAAGACCTCCACTTCAAAACAAAGCATGGTTTCAGCATTCATAGACTCCATCAAATCCAATCTACTCATTCCAATGACGTCTGTGCCAAAACGACTGATCAATGCATCAAGACATGCCAACTAATGCTTTGCCAAATATATCAATCAATGCATTGATGAGCTGATTTGATACACAAAAACCGAGCTCACAAGGGAAACGCCATGCAATACGAACACACACAGCAGGCCTATTCCTGGTTTCAGGTTTACCTGGCTCAAATCATCATCAAATAATCTACATAAAACACCATATACGAGCCAGAGAATGCAGCTATTTAACCTATAAAGACCACTAAGACAGAGAACCCTTCAAAATGGGCAATTTTTCTGAGCTTACATGAAAGGCTGAGAGAAAAAGAGCATGAGAAAGCCTTTCAGACACCGATACGGCTGGAGACAGCGGCTGCAGCGGAGAGACAGACATAGGGCTGGTGTGGATGGGAGGGGGGCTGGGAGAGAGAGAGATGTCTGCCACACTGCTCAACTCCAAACATAATGGCCTCCAACACGTCAAGTGACCACAGCTTAATTCAACCTCCACTCACTCAAGCAGACGGGCATGTACGCACGCTCCAACAGCTAACGCGGACCGCGGCATCTCTGGTGCACCATTTTGCCATCCTCAACGAATCACATCCTCTCACATCCCTCAAGACGGTGACATACTCAGCTACATTCCCCGCGTCCCTGCTCCCAGCTTTCTCTCACTCTTTTTGCATCCCTCATTCCCCACCCCCACCGCCAGACCCCGGAAGCCGAAGAGTCCAGGTGATATTTGGGGGGGGGAAAATGGCTAAATTACCTCAGCGGAAAACCTCACCATTGCTACCTCCAATGCAAGCAATCCACTCAAGATCTTACACAACAAGACGAAATTCAATGGAAAAGAGCAGAAAATCCCAGAATCCTGTTCCGGTGAGCATCGGACGCTTGTATCCCAGCTAGCGCTGCCCAGTCTGTCGTCCCTCCTCCTCCTCTTCCTCTCGATCTCTTTCTCTGTAAAGCAGTCGTCCAGCCCAGCGTTGAATCTCAGCCAATGTGAGGGGCTCGCACAGCAAACACCATCTGAGCTAAACGTCTTCAGGCTCACACTCATCCACCCCCACCCCCCCACCTCTCTCTCTCTCTCTCTCTCCCTCTCTCTCCCTCTCTCTCCCTCTCCACCACATCCCCCCTCCTTATTCTCCAACACACACTTGCAGACAGATACACACATGGACGTTTGCACACTCTCTCTCTCACTTGCGCACGTACATATACAAATACGACGTGACTAAAGCAATCAAATGGTGGGCTCGGATGGGGATTAGAGGTTGAATGAGATTTAGCAGATAAAAATCAGGCTGGTCATGCCAGCCATGTACATGCATACAATACTATTGTTTAACTCCAACAGGCCACTGGGGCATACGGCAGGGGCGGGGTGGGTGGGGGGGGGGGCTTCTGTGTGTGACCACATTTTGACCAGAGTCTTTTGCCTTCTTTTATTAAGCCTTTTGCAAATTGTCTTGATATTGTTAACATACCACAGAAGAAAGTCAGCCATACAGGTTTGGAATGACATGAGGGTGAGTAATGACAACAGAATTTTCATTTTTGAATGAACTGTCTCTTTAAATGTTTTTGTTGGGTTTTTAGGAATACTGGTCTCATCACCTAAAATCTGCATATTGTTTTCCATCTTTCACATTAAAATGTGCATGTGAACTTGAAATGTTATGTTCCATAGAAGAAATAAACTAATATGATATAGGGCTGGGAAAATAAATCGATGCATCGCGAATCGAGAAATGATTCAGCATCGATTCTGAGATTTTCCGAATGCATCGCATTTCTTTCGATCAATTCTGAGCTTAGTTTTGAACAGCAGATGGCACTGCATGCTTTAGAAACAGCCGTACTCTGCTTGTTTTCAAATCCTTACACACACTTGAACCTAAAATAATCATTCATAAAATTCGAAAAGGTTGAAGCGAATTGCATGGGTGTTCACAGTGGTCTGTGTTTCCTGAGCTGAGCTGCATTCTGAGCTGAGGTGAAATTAACGTTACATGACGCACAAGCTCTCTTCTTCATGAGCATTTGAGTGTGCGGATAAAAACTAGATTAGAGCGCCATCTACTGTTAAAAACTAAGCTCAGAATCGATTCCACAGTAATCGCGTTGCATTCTGAAAATCTCAGAATCGATCCACAAATCGATTCTGCATCGATTTATCGTCCCAGCCCTAATATGATATTTTATTTCATAACATTTTAATTTTGGGAGAACTGTCTCTTTAAATGTTTTTGTTGTCATATTATTCTTATCACTTCGGCATAAAATCCCCATATTGTTCTGCATCTTACAACATAAAGCTTAAAATGTGCGTGTGAACCTGAAATTAAATTAAATCAAAAGAATCTGGTTTTGAATAGCCGTTTGACCACTAATAGCGACTCATCGAAATTACTTCCCTCATCCATCAAACAAGTCCCATAATTCTCAAGCAAATCTTTCAATCTTCCTGTGTTGCCCTCAGAGTTGAACGATTGCAGTGCAAACACGCATCTCCAGATGAAACCCTGAGGAAATAGGCCAGAGGTAATGACAGAAACACACTGTGTCGTGAAGCCTGTCTATGAGCTTCTATTTCTGGGTGGAGCTCAGCGTGAATCATCTTCTCAGCCCCGTGGAGCTGTGATTTGGATTTAAAGCTCACCTTTTACATAACATCATATTTTCAACCGCTGAAGAAAAGCAGAATCGCTTTGTTGTGTGAAAAATGGAGGTGAAGGCCTTAGTATGCATGTAGAGCTGCATCAGTGATGGGTACATGATTAAATGGATAGTTTGCTTAAATATGAATGTTCTGTCAGCCTCATGTTTTTCCAAACCCTTTCTTTCTTAAGTGAAACATGAAAGAAGATATTTTGAAAAATGTCTCATTGAAAGTTAGTGCAGTTTAAAGTTGTTTCTCTTAAACGTTCTTCCAAATAACTTCTTTTGTTTTCCACAGAAGAAAGTAAGTTGTACAGATTTGGATTGAGTTGAGGGTGAGTAAATGATAACAGAACATTCATTTTTGGGTGAGCTATCCCTTTAATTTAGAAACGAACAGTTGGTTTATAATGAGTGCGTTAAGGAAGGAAAGTATGTGTAGATGCCATTCCACGAGGGTGAAGGACAATTGAACACTAGGCTGAAGATACTTTAGTTTTCCAAGAGTAATTCCAACCTTTAATTCTGAAGGACATCAAAAAAAAAAAAACGGGCAACTTGCTGCAGATTCCCAATCCTGGTCTTTCTTGTTCTGACGGAGCACATGAATGAAGTGGTATCTGAAGAGGCATTCTTCTTCTTTTGTTCCTCAAACCTCTTTTTAAATCCGCCCATCCAAAGTAGTGCCCCCTGGACAGGCCTGATGCTGGTCTCTAGTTAGTCCACTCTCACGGTGATCAACACTTTCTGAGGGCGCGTTTGACTTGCAAATGAATTCACAAAATACCTTTGAATTCAGAATGTCAAGTGCTGTGAGTGAATGGGCATTTCAGGCCAAGAACAGCCTGAGAAGTCTCGTCTACACCAAACTAGGTGTTAGCCAAAGAAAATGTGGAATGGGATTCGGATTCCGAACATTTAGTTGAATTTCTCAGTATGCCGCCCACATATGCTTGCTCAGTGATATCAAGCTTGAGCTGACATATCAAAATGGAGCCTGGAAACACAGGACGAACCCAAACAGAGAGGACCAGACCTTGGATGGCAAAAACCACATCCTGGATTAAACCATGTGACATAGCGCAAAAAGCACACGATCCAGACGTAGACTGTCAATGCTAAAACTCGTCCGAATGTTTGTGCTCCCTACCGAGAGCCCTTGGCTCCCTGCAGGTATTATCTCTCTTCTGTCTGCTAATCGTAGCTGACTTGCAACCGAGGCGCACTTCAGATCTGCCGTCTCCAAGCCTGCGGTTGAAGCGGGTTGCTTGTCGGCGGACAGAGTAGCACACAAGCTAAATGCTAATTAGCTAGCTCCCGCAGACATGGGTGGCTGTGAATACTATGTTAACACAATTAGCTAAAAAGAAGATGCAAATTTGGAGCTGCATTTGTTTTCTTGCATACTCAAAAACACCTGCTTTTTGTTGAAACAACAAAAGCTACGAGTCACAGAAGGAACAGACACATTCTCTCAGATGCAGAGATCTACCTAGCAACAATGTTTGTGATGTCTAACATAATAAGACAGCATATGACTGGGCAGTAACCTGTCAGAGACGGTATATGAGGGATCCGTAGCATGCACTGTGGTGCGAAGGGCAGTGACAAATTGAATTTCACTGCACTGCTTCGATGCTGGATGCTTTTGTTCAGGTGGTGAGTTGATCGTTGCTCATTACATCAAGGGTGATGGCCCTTCAGTGCCTCCCTCTGCCACATCATCATTCCATCACACACACACACACACACATATACATGCGTACACACGCGTACACACGCCCGCCGAGGAAAAGTGAGGTCCGTGCCCCAAAGGGACTCTTGACAATGGCTTGAAAATAAATCATACTGATGAGAAAGTTCCTCAGTCAGGAGCCATCTGTCCCTGTGAAAGAGATGTGACTGAAGGGTTTGATTTTTCGCTCTTTTTTCAGATTCTTTCCCCTGACTCAACCCCACTACAACCCCGACCCCACCCCCACAACAACCCCACCCCCAATCCAACCCTTTAGCCTATATATGAAGCATCCACCGCACGCACTAAGCCCCATACATCACCCACAAACCCTCTAATCCATTGCCCGCATCTCAGGAGATCGAGACCGAAAGCGTGCAGAAAAACAAGACTGACTTGCCTCGCCGCGGTGCAGCCTCTGGATGGTAATCCTTTCTTTCTTTCTGGCGAGAAAACGCAGCAGCAACCTGTCTTCAGCTGCAATCCTGCTGTCTGCTGCCGAGCAGAAAAACAAATGGAGGGATGGAGGGAGCGAGAGAGCCGAAGAGGGGGTGTGGAGGGGGGTGTGGGGATGCAGGAAAGAGGAGGGGAGCAAGAGAGGGCAAGCAGGGGCTGGCTAACCACAGGGAGGCTTAAATAGACTGATAAATGAAGATAAGAACAGAGGGACTGAGAAGGAAATGTGAAAACACTGAGGGAGGGAGCGCCGTTACAGTGGCATCTGTTATGTTGACGGTGTCGGCGATGTGAAAAGCTGGAGCGCGAAATGAGGAAAAGACAAGAATGAACAAAGGGCAAAGCCTTTTGTTCCTCGCTATTACATCACAGGACAACAAATCAGAGAAATCAAACGTACTCAGGGCCACGAAAACATTTCATATGCACCTGTTTCTAGCTGCGAGAGTTGAGGTTTGGAAGCAAAATGAGAGAAACGGATGGGGATAAACAGAATTTATTATTCTGACAAACACATTCTGACAAAGATACAGAAGCTATGTTGTCTGGGGAAAATATTTGACCCCAGAATGTCACGACTGATTAATCAAAATCAAGTATTCCAGAGAACTGTGGGGAAATAAATAAGTGTTACTGATCCAGTAATACCACTCTGACTCAGTTTGAGAGGCACTAGTCAGGGAAGACATACATTAATGACAGCTGAATCTGCCTCTGTATCTTTAATTGTATTAGTGACATGCAGTCCTGTCTCAGGGTCACATGCCTTTATTGTCACTCTTCTCCAGCCGGCCATTATACCCCCAACACAAACATACACAACACACACACACATCTTTATACACACACTCCCAGCCACTGGCCACCTGGTGAGGCAACTAGCTGCTCGGGCCATCCTTGCACAAAAGAGACAGCTGCACCCCTCCAAATTCCTCATGCATAAGCACCAACTGACCCTCGCACACATCCAAACAGCCAGCCTCACATTCACAAGCTCTGATCAATCTTGACTCACTGCTGTCATGTTCACCAGCATCACGTCATGTAAAATTACCAGGTAATTGACAGCAAGATACCAACTGCTCCATTAAACCGGATATTAAACGCACATGCTTTAATCAAGACATGTTTGCATCTTGCTGGAACCAACCTATCTAAATCTATCTATGAAGACAATAAATGATATTATACAATTATTATATAAAAATTTAATTTCATCAAATTCATCAAAATATATCATGGTTTCCACAAAAATAAGACATGTTTCAGCATATTAGAAGGATTTTCTGAAGGATCATGTGACACTAAAGACTGGAGTAATGACAGCTGAAAATGCAGTATTTGTGGAAAAACCATACAGTGTGCAACTGAACCAGATCCAAAGCCAAATTCACATTTTGTACATATCACGTGATCTAGATTAAGTGTAGTGACCTAAAATCATCCCCAGCCCCTCCTATCATCTTGTTTATCAAGTTACGACAGATAAATTTTGACCCCAGATCATCATGAACTGCTGTTATATGAATAGTCCCAAATGCTGAACTGCTTTAGAAGTTGATTTCTGGAGCCTCTGGAGCATCTGGACCCCCCCCCCCCCCGCTCTAGTTTCACATAGATGGCCTCCTTCACATGTCTCATCTGTCCTCAATGTCCACGATCCGATTATCATGTCTTTAAAGGTGAAGCATGCAATTTCAGTAACAATAACTGTTCATAAACTAAACCCAAAAGCTCGCTCTGTCTCCTATTCAATCAAACCAATTCTGTTTGATGTAAATAGTGATAAAAATGGCTCACTTCATATTTAAGCCAATGATTTTTGTCTTTCAAGTTGCAAACATATGGATGGCTTTGATTTCTGGGAGGCCACGGCTATGTTTTTGTATCCATGAAACAGTGATGAAGTTGAGAAAAGAGATGAAGCCCACTACTATCAGTCCTACCTTCCCATCTGTCCCTCCAGCTGTCTCATGTCTATCAATCATTCTCAAACACACACACACACACACACACACACTGCCACTCACTTTCTGTCACATCAGAGTGTTTAATCTGAGACCGTCTACAGCTCTATTAACCAGAAGAAGATGCAAAACTCACCATCCAAACAGTTTAAAGCTGAGTTGGGGTTTCCTTTCAACTAGACAGCATTGGGAGTGCTGCTACAAATATTATGACTTATCAAAACTATTTTCTGCACAAAGCAGAATGTCAGCAAAGGTGTAGCAAAAAAATCCAGAGAGCTGCCTTGTTGTTTCTTGCCTCATGAAAAGCTAGAGCTCTGCTTTGTTACATGCTAATGTCAAACTCTTTATACTAAAATAAAATATAAAAACAAAAAGTATCAAGTAAAAGAAAAAAGTGTATAATTACAATCAATATTTCTCTCACTTTGTCTGATGTTTAATGTTTTTAGTAAAACTTTACAATAAAATTTCATTTTGTTAATATTATTAACATTAATTAGGTATGATGAACTAACAATGAACATACTATAACGTCTTTTATTTTAATTTATTTTAAAATGTAATTTAATCCTGTGATGCAAAGCTGAATTTTCAGCAGTCATTAGTCTTCACATAACCTAATCTTCATAAATCATTCTAATTTTCTGATTTGTTGTTCAAGAAGCATTTCTTATTTATATCATACTGAAAACAGTTGTGCTGCTTTAATATATTTTATGGAAACTGTGGTTCAATTTTTTTTCTTCAGGATTATTTAATGAATAGAAAGTTCAAATGAAGAGCATTAATTTAAAATATAAATCTTTTGTAAAATTATAAATGTCTTTACTGTCACTCTCGATAAGTTTAATGTATCCTTGCTGAAAAAAAGTATTAATTTCTGTTAAAAAACTTACTTTAAATAGTAGTGTATGGAGAAATTAACAAAATAAGATTAAAAATAATTTCTGTAAAAGCATTGTTCATGGTTATCATGGTTTTTCATGTTAGCTACTGTATTAACTAATGTCAATGTATACTATAGCAACATAAAATATTAACTTTTCCTTGCAGTGCATTCACTGTAAAAATGATTTCTAGGATTAGTTATCACAACTTAAAATTTAACATAAAAAAGTAATGTTAAGAAATGTACGAGGAAAAATTTGTTCATGCCAGACTTAAAATATAAGGTTAGCTAGCGTTTGTTTATCTTAGTTAAGTTGGATATTTAAGATATCTCAATAAACTTTAAGTTGATATAACTAATTGCAGCAACATTTACAGTGTTGTGAGACTGACTTTCCTTTCAATACATTCTGGGATTAATCATTGATAATATATCAAAAGAACAATGTTGCTGCCTACTTTTTAGAACAGCTTTGATGGTGTCTATGATGCCTTAAAATGCTGTCTAGGTAGGCAGCTTACTAGGTTTTGCAGCAGAGCTTTAGTGTCAACTCATTTAAATGTAACAGGTAGCATGTGTACTTATGAAAAAGTCAATTTTCTATACACACACAATTGTGTAAATCCACAAAGATACAGCGTTACCGGTTTTGCCAGTTTCTATAGACGGACATACACAAGGGAAAATCTCTGGACTTCTAGAAACATTGGTCTTATAGAATCGAAGCACGTCCACTCAACTGCACACATGTCCAATACTCTCTTCCTCTACACAGATACAAAAACACAGACTATTTCATCACACCTCTCCAAGAACACGGCTGCCACCTACTCAATCGAAAGGAGGATTTCTGTGAATATTGACGGTGTCCTCCCTTCCACTGCCTCAGAACAAACAGTCCAGCCATCACTTTGAGGCGCACACAGCTTCTGCACATGAACTTTAGCAAAAGAATGAAGTAGAGGCAACATATAGCAGAGTACAGTATAGAGAAAAGTAGAAACAATAAGTGTACTCACAAGGCACTGCGTGGCGGTAGAGGTTGTCGCGTATGGTTTGCTGAAGCTCGTAGTCAGCAGAGGATTTCTGAAACCTTTGGCTCAGGTAGTGTTTCAGGTCTTTATTGAGTTTATTTCCTGCAAAACAAAAGGAACATGTTATTGATTCTGAATCATGTGCGGACTCAGCAGATATCTCTAGTAGTGTAGTTTGCTTCTGACTCACTGTTTCACCATCAATGGATAAAACTTCCTGTGCGTGGCTACAATAATTGTAGCAGGTACATATTTGTGATCTGAAGAGGATTTGGGATGTTTCTACACTCTCAAAAATAAAGCTACAAAAGTTGTCACTGGGGCGGTACCTTTTCAAATGGTACACTTTATACCTTTTAGGTACTAATATGTAGACTTGAGGTAATAATATGTACTTTTAAGATACCAATATGGACACTTTAGGTACAAAGATGTATCTTTTGAAAAGGTACCACCCCAGTGACACCTTCTTTTATGAGAGTGTATTGCATGGCGCTAAGAAAGCCTAAAACACAGGTTTGTATAATGTATTTAATGCAATGTATTCAATGGTCTCAATTGGTAGTAAATGGAAGAAGTGGATATCTTCTAGATATAGGAGATGATAATGAGTGCACAGTACTGTTCAAAAGTTTGGGGTTATAATACTTTTTGAAAGAAATTAATACTTTTAATAAATGCTGTTGTTTTCTATTCATTAAAGAATCCTCAAAAAAATAGTACAGTTCTGTTTCAGCAACTGTTGAACTGTTTTTCAACTGTTTTTAACATTAATAATAAGACATGTTTTTTGAGCACTAAATCAGCATATTAGAATGATTTCTGAAGGATCATGTGACACTGAAGACTGGAGAAATGATGCTGCATTTTCAGCTTTGACATCACAGGAATCAATTTCATTTTAAATATATATTACAATAGAAAACAGTTATTTTAAGCAGTTATAATATTTCACAATATTACAGTTTGTACTGCATTTTTGATCAAATTAATGCAGCCGTGTTGAGCATAAGAGACTTCTTTCAAGAACATTAAAAAAATACCTATTCTTAGAATGGTTTACAATTATGTTGTTGGATGTTTGGATCAAGCAAGTCTAGTAACTATGTTTCTCAAACCGTAATCAATGACAAATGAAACACATTTGTAAACATTAATTGTGGCACATGGGTGTGAAACCGTAATCCATGAGACATTAACACATAGTAGCACACCTCCATTCACACTCATGGGGATACCTGGCTGCCACCTCAACCCAGTGCAAGCAATAGAGTGGGCCATGTGAAACATTTCCCACCCTCAGCTCCACCATCTGTTTAGAAGACACAGATCGCTTACCCAGCACCATTTCAAAGAGATGCCAATAGCCAAAAGCTGTTTATGTGTTAATGTGGGTCCGCTGGGTGCCCGCAACAATGCCAGATCAGTCGCCGGCACTGCCTTCCCACAAACTCTCCATTTCTCACATGTACAAGTGATTCAAGGGACTGCCCTTTACCGGATTAATGGGAATATTGTAGTTCTAGAGAATTCTTTGAATGGATAGTCTCATTAAGGCCTAATGATGTAATCAGTTTCTCTCTCGCTCGCTCTGTAGTCTATTGTTGATCAAATGAAACTGCATTTTAAAACTTTATGAACATACATAATTGGTTGCCTTGGCGATACTCAGTGCTGCAAGTCTCAAATGCCACCCTCTGCCCTTGAAATTTTCCTACCAATGACATAAACCAGCACAGACTGTCAGTTAATAATCTACTGTAAAGTTTATGGCGATCTGGGCTCTTCGAGCGTGCACAGTAGATGCAAAACCTCATGATGACCATTTTGTGTACTAAAAGAATAAAAAATGTTCACAATAATTTCTAAATCTAAAGCTTGATCCCAGTTTAGAAACATCATCTTGTCATTAATGCACTGGAATATCTAATGCGGTTTCTCCAGTGTTTTGTATAGAACCAGGTTTAGCTTTGTACAGAGCACTGACTGAAGAAATAAAAGAAGGGCTAAGAAATAAAATGGAACAACAAGTCCAAATTAACCGTCCAATGAGAACAAAACAGTTTAACAACTCAAAAGTCAACATCACAGGATGTAAACAGCCTATTCAAATGGACAACGCAAACTCAACAAACACTTGCTTTTAAAAATGAGCACAGCAATTTTCCCTGAAACAGATAAACATTTTGCAGAAATGATACAAACTATTTTCTTATGCTTAGAGGATGAGTTTTAGGTTCTACAGAGAATCTGAATCTCTTTGTCCTCTTCTATAAAAAATAATTCAATACTCCTTCATTTACTCTCATCATAGTGTGTTCAAACAAATAATAATATCCCCCAAAAAACTGGTTATAGCTTTAATATCGTGGTCTACAAATCCAGAGCCTTTATGTATCTTTAAAGTCAGCATGAAACGGAAATTCACCAGATCCGTTTCATAAATGCATGTTATTGATTGCATTGTGAATGATCTATACATGCATACTTTTCATTTTTCAATTTTGATTTAATATTTAATCTAAACTGCAGGCTTCTTCTCTGGTGCCAGACTTTTTCCATCATTTAGTCCCTCTCTTGCAATCGGCTGCAAGCTTGAGATCTGCCTCCATCAACAACCACAAACAGGACCAAGTCCCAAACCTAAATTTTGTTTTTTCTTTAGCGATAATCTGTTTAACTCAGATGCAAATCACAATATCGAATAATCGATTAAGATATATGGAATAAAGCTCTTTCACGGCAATGGAAAAAAAATTTCAGGAAAGCAAAAAACGCTTTTAATTTCACAAAAGTTAAATATGTATAACATTGTGGTCTCAATTTTAATCTTTCAGTAAAATGCAACGTTTTTCATGTAATAAACACAGATTCAAAACACAGCAGATATGGTTGCACACATTGCATTGAGGTAAAGATATACATTTAACGCACAGTTCATGTTGCTGCGACTATGTTGAGCAGGCTGTACAATTAGCTGCAGAACAAGTAACAGCTCTGCCAGGCAATGCTCAAGCTAGAAGGTCAGAAAAGAGTTCTTCTCTTCTAATTGAACCTCTGGAGGATTGTTTCTTAATCTAGCCACATCCAAGTCTAAAAATACACTTCCATACGAAACCCATTAGACTGCTTTATCAGAACTAAAACGGGAATAATGTGTGAGTGTGAAATTCCTGTTGAGTTGGTGTGTGCAGTCTGGCGTTGATGTTAGCGCCGCGGCATACCGCTGTGAATTAATTCCTGCAACAGGTTGCGAGTCATTACTCAAGCCTACAGCAGCCAGACTACACACCCACCCCCATCCATCATCCCAAACTCACTTTATTCCAATTAGCTGCTTACTAGTCGGACTCAATGGCAACACTGGTAAAACAAAAAAAAACTAGATCTTGCCCTGCAGAGATGAGTCCAAGAGAAGGATGTGAAAACAAAAAGGTTGTACTGTAGGCAGATGCCATGGGAAAGACTTTATTGGAAAGACTTGACTTATTTTACATTTTGTTTGGGGGGGTGGGGTTACAGTGGCTTATGGCACTACTACCAAAGTACTGTCATGGCCAGTAGTTTCTGTGGACATTCGCTACTAATGTGGAGGTTGCCGAGTACAAAATGAGTTACGATTATGCGGAAGACAAAACAGGTCTACCACAATCCCCATATCTATAATCTATAACAATGACTTTCAAACGGAAAGAAGGGCCACAATAAATGTATTAGTAAAAAGATAAAAATGAAATAAATAAAATAATATACTAATGTTTTATTCAAAGAACTGAAAATAACAATAGACAACCAAACTAATAATAATAGGCACATATTTCTCAGCTAATTAGGACTTAAAGGGTTAGTTCACCCAAAAATGAAAAATTCTGTCATTAATTACTCACCCTCGTGTTGTTCGAAACCCGTAAGACCTTCGTTCATCTTCGGAACACAAGACGCGCGTTCACGACAGTATCATGACATGAGCGTGTGGCAGCGCTGACCCAGATCCAGCATAATGACGTCATCCTGTTGGATCTGGGTCAGCGCCGGCATCGCCACACGCTCGCGTCATGGTACTGTCGTGAACGCATGTCCAAAGTGACGCAGTAGAGACGAAAATGTGGAATAAAGTCATTATTTTTGTTTTCTTTGTGCAAAAAAAGTTTTCTCTTAGCTTTGTAACTTTACAGTTGAACCACTGATGTCTCACGGACTACTTTGTCGATCATCTTGGTACTTTTCTGGACCTTGAATGTGGTAGTTACCTTGCTGTCTATGGGAGGGTCAGAGAGCCCTCAGATTTCATCAAAAATATCTTAAATTGTGTTCCGAAGATGAACGAAGGTCTTACGAGTTTGGAACAACACGAGGGTGAGTAATTAATGACAGAATTTTAATTTTTGGGTGAACTAACCCTTTAGGTTTGTATGAAAACAAAAATTCAGTTATGATAGTAATTAAAACTAAATGTCTAAGAGTAAAATTTAAAAGAAATATAAAGTAATAAACAGAAATAAATAAGAGATACAATTATATATATATATATATATATATATATATATATATATATATATATATATATATATATATATATATTCATAATTAAATACAATTATTTTATTTTTATATTTTTATTATAACTTAAAAAGAAAAAAAACTAAAACTTTATTTTTTCTGGAACTGCATGTTCAGAATCATACATGCATATGCATTTTCATTTACTGATATTATTAGAGATAAAATAAGTAGTCAATTTGTCAGTTTGGCCTGATGAGAATGTTAGTGATCAGAAAAGTGTTCCAAAGAGCCTTGAATAATGCCTTGAATTACTGTGCATTATTTGATCTGGTGAATAAAAAAAAAAAAGTTTAAAAAAAAATGTAGTGTACTAAAATGTTTAGGGTGTCATTTTACACAGACCATGCACTTTTTACATGCAGCGAGTAGATTAGACAAGACATAATTTTATTATGTGTGTTGCGAGTGATATGGAAATGGGTTTAGTGCAGAGTAAAGAATGGCTCTAAAAGCACCTTTTTGAGAAACAAGTGTTTTGTAAAGAAAATATGATTACAAGATATTTTTCAAACAGGGGGAGCAGCATAACTTAAAACCAATAATAACTATATTATTCAAATCCCAGCACATAGAGAACCACAAAATCAAAGCAAAAATACCAAACGCAGCAAAATGACTCCAGAACACAGGATTTATCAGTGTTTTTTTTTAGTGAATTATTGGTACTGAATGTTTTTTTGAGCACTCATCCTGCAGTTTTCAAACAGCTGTATGTTATCTGTTGTGAGGAAGGCATTCTTCTTCATTTTGCTGACTCTCTGCTGATTTATGCAGACCCTCTAGACAGAAATTACAAGCGCCCAATGGTGCACATCTTATCTTACATAGCTGAATGCTTTCTTTTTGCTTAGTGTCCATAATCCTGTGTGAAGATGAACAAGTAGCAGTACTGAGTCTTCATTGGTATTTTACTCTTCCACTCTCCAAAACAGGCCAATGAACTGGCAGTGCAGAGAGAAGGATAAGTCACTCCTTGTGTCTGTGTATATTAATGCATGCGGGTCTGCGTATACTAAGGGACACACCATTTGGTGTCCGAACCCCAAATCCCTCCTAAAATAGATCATTAGAAAACAAATTGCTACCGAATCAACTGCACCTGGCAGAGATACCGATAAGCTTCCAACTGCAAGCGCCCACTTAACTCGACAGCCAAAGCACGCTGGATTAATTCCAGCATGTGTGTATCTGCATTTACACAAGTGTGTAAGACAACTGTCTCAGTAGCCAATTACCTGCTGGATCTCAATGCCCATCAGAATAAAATAAAGCACAGTGTGTTTAGAAGAGATTACTGGATCAGACGAAGCATCCGGCATTCAGAACGGCGAGATGAGAGCGAGCGAGCGAGTGAACGTGTGTGTGTGTGTGTGTGTGTGCATACAGGACCTGGTACCACTTAGAAACATCACTGCCAGCTGACGCCAGCCCTAAATTCTAGGAAAAATGAAATTCAGTTACTGAACGGAGGCTTGTTTTACTCGCTTGGCTTTGGAGATGGAAAATGAAAGAACTGTCAGATTTGCACATTTCTTTGGAGTCAAGCAACTTTCTGAGCATTTTCCTCTGCCTGAGCATGAAAGCAGGAAATATAACTTTGTTCAGAAAGGCTTTTGGAAAAAACTGGAGCCTGACAGAAAAGTAAAGAAAGTGTCTGACACACACAGCCTAACCAATGGCATGCAGAAGACTTCTGAAATGAGGAAAGGCGTTTGAGTGTCTTTTGGTCCAGCGTAAATTCACCTTCCATTTGAACATATTTCAGGTTAAAGGTGCATGGAGAGCAATTTAACTTATTATTTACATTTAATCATTTAGCGGACACTTTTATCCAAAGCGACTTACAAATGAGGACAATAGAAGCAATTAAACAAAAGAGCAGCAATACTTAAGTGCTGGGACAAGTTCCAGTTAGTCTAACACAGTACACAAAGTAAAGGGAAAAAATAGATATGAGACATTATCAGAAAAGAAACCAACTTTGTATGTTTATATTAACATTTTGTTGCTGTGTTTTTGTAAGTAATTAAATACTGACATAATATATAATGTGTGCAATATTTAATCATTTATATACCAAAATGTAATAAAATCTATAAATCTACATAAAAATTAAAATTCTGTCTGAACAGTTTTCAGGTTAAAACCACAGGCAAAAAACCCTGACTGTATGTTTTAATATGTTAAAATATATAGAAAATAAATTAATATAAAGAAATATTCCAAAATATTTGTATTTTTATTGAATGTATATATTACATACTACAAGTATAATTTATAATTATATAATATAATATCATGTATTATATACTACAAATGAAATAATTATAATATATGTATTAATAATAATAATTATTATTATTATTATTATATTTAATATCTATTTATATTTATTATATATTTTTCATTTAGATAGATAGATAGATAGATAGATAGATAGATAGATAGATAGATAGATAGATAGATAGATAGATAGATAGATAGATAGATAGATAGATAGTGTCCTCTAATGAGCTGCTCTGTAGATCCATGTGTCCAAGAGTCTGAGTGAAAAACAGGTATGGGGTCTGTAAACAGGCATCTGTTTGGTATTCTGCTCTCGTTTTTTGCTCAGCTCTACACTGCCCTCTCTGTTTCCCTCCATTACGCCTGGCCTGCATCACACTGAGCCTTGTCGCCATGGCAACGCTGGACAGAGCAGCACTCATCCAGCTTTGACGGTTAAGTGTGCCGCCCCCTACTGGTGGTTAATGGTAACAAGCACAAACAATAAATATAAATATGGACCTGCAGTTACTGTCTGCCTGTTTAAACAGCAAATTATGCACTCTATAAATCATTTCAGAATTTTGAATATAAAAATGGATCAAATGAAGCCACCACAGCACCCAAGAGTGTGGGAATACTTTAGTCAACATAGTTGACGTACATTAAACTTTTTTTTTTTTGGCTAATGAATTTAGGCACTGTTGCATTTACTGGACAAAATAACCCCAATTAAACAGATAAAAAACTAACACACATTGTAATAACATTAAAAAATATATTTAAAAATTATTAATCCAAACAATAATTCTCACAGCATTAAAATAATCAGGGCTTGGGAAGAGGAACTTGACCTCGATTCTGAGGATGATTACTGGAGTAGAGTATTAGACAATGTACGTACCACCACTTCGTGTGCTAGACTTAGCTTTATACAATTTAAAACGATTCACAGAGCTCATCTTTCAAAGGTAAAACTTTCTAAAATATATCCCAATGTTTCAGATTTGTGTGATAAATGTAAACTTTCACCATGTAACCTTAGTCATATGTTTGCATTTTGTCCCAAGTTGCAAAACTTTTGGAATTCTTTCTTTACAATACTTTCTGATGTCCTAGGGGTCGAGTTAATTGTTTGCCCTTTGATTGCTATCTTTGGTGTTTCTTCTCGGTGTCAATCTTTAAGCCAGAGACAGGCTGACGTCATAGCTTTTGCATCTCTTCTTGCTAGGCGCAGAATACTGTTATCTTGGACCTCCCCTAAACCTCCGTGTATTTCAGTTTGGCTCAAAGATTTGGTCTTTTTTTTTTAACTTGAAAAAATTAAGTACAATATCAGAGGTAGGGGGGAATCTTTTTTTGAAAAATGGCAACAATTTATCACATAGTTTAATGATTTACAAATCCTAGACGTGGATTGAGTGGAGGTATATATGTATACCCCTTATTTGATTATTATTATTAATTTGTTTTATATATATATATATATATATATATTTTTTTTTTTTTTTTTTTTTTTTTCCCTCAT